>NC_133797.1:6934951-6974951 GCF_043250625.1 Sebastes fasciatus | reverse complement strand
CTGTTTTCCTGTCAAAAAAAACGAAAGCGATAAACATTAAAACACTGATGTATGGCATTTGCTTTTCACGCTTGTTTGAATGGTTACAATTTCCGGTTCTGTTAGGACAGGGGTCAGCAACCTTTACTATCAAAAGAGACATTTTAGGCAAAAAAGAAAAGAAAAAAGAAATATGTCTGGAGCCGCAAAACATTTGAGCATTGTGATGAAGGTAACACAGTTTATAATGTAAGTATATAGTATATAAGTCTAATGCAGTGAGGGCCCAAAGTGCAAATGTACTGCATGGTATTAGGGCTACATTGAGGGATTTTTTTTTTTTTTCCAGAATAAAGTCATAATATTACGAGAATAAAATCGTAACTTTGCAAGAAAAAAAGAAAATAACACGTAAAATTACTACTTTATAACATTATAACTTTATTTTCATAATATTATAACTTTATTTTCATAATACTTTGACTTTTTTTTCTTGGAAACTTCTGACTTTATTCTCATAATATTACGACTTTTTTCCCCGTAAACTTCTGACTTTATTCTCATAATACTATGATTTTTTTTCTCGTAAACCTAGGACTTTATTCTCGTAATATTATGATTTTATTCTCGAAAACTCAGATTTATTTATTTTTTCCTCAATGTGGCCCTAATACTCCACCATACCGTCGTACCATAGACCTACAACAATGATAAATAAAAATAAAAATGTAAACAAAAAACAGTTATTCATTTCCATTTTTATAAATCCACAGGGAGCCACTGGAGAGGAGCTGAAGAGCCGCATGTGGCTCCGGAGCCGCAGGTTGCTGACCCCTGTGTTAAGGAGACTGCAAGGCTCTCAACGGTCGGTGATGTCTCCAGATAACTGTTATGATTTGACGCTATATAAAAATAAATTGAATGGAAATTGATGTTGCTTTAGACCAGGTAAATGTAAGGAGCTGCACTGCCTCTAGAGGGTGCTAGCAGGGTTTTAGACTGACTTGGGTTTACTATCTCAGCCAGCCTGGGTGGAGATTATGTGTTCAGTGGTGTGTGTACGTGTGTGTGTGTCTGGTGTGTGTGTGTGTGTGTGTGTGTGTGTGTGTGTGCATCTGCCTTTCTGTTTGTCTGTCTGAATTTATTCGAGGCATTTGCAACCATACAATGAGGGATTGTAGAATGCACTTGAATTAATCAACAAAGCAACAGAATGGATCTCTGGCTTTAAACTTGCAGATAGATTTTTGGAAGTTGCAGACACCCTTTAATCGTCACATACTGTAGAGTACTATTTGACATAGCCTTAGACACCATCTCTGCCTTCAGGTGGTTGCCATGGGAGCGTTGTTATAAAGAGAAGCGGTGTGTCTAGTCAGAGTTCAGAGATGTGAGTTATTGACATCTGAGCGATGACAAACTAGAATTTCTCACTCAATTTACACTTCAGGGTCCACGGAGATCACTATATGTTTTACAAACCACAAGGACTGAAACTGTGAGTCAGCGCAGACGTGTTGTAATTTCAAAGTGAAATTGATTAATGCAAGTCGCAGCATTAAAGATGCAGTCAGCAACTGATGAGTGTCCCCACACCTCAAAAAAATATGTTGTTCCTGGATCTAAACACTACAATTGGTTATTTTGAACCAGCCGCGTAGCTATGGGTGAGCCTAGGCCCGCCCACTTCTTGCCTCAGCCCATCCAATCAAATAGATGTTTATTTTTTACATTACATCTGCCATTATTAAAATTAATATAAAATAGCCTTTGTGGTTTACATTCGTTATCTCCGTCCATTTATGTGATATTCAGCATTTCATTTCATACTGTTGTAAAACGTAAAGAAATGCAAGGGGTAGGGTGAGTGTATCTTTTGGTCATTCGATTTTCCTTTCACAAAAGGATATTAAAAAACAAAAAATTAGAGGTTATTTGATTTTCGTTTTAAAATACAAAAATTTAAATTGAAATACAAGGCAATTTTTTCTTTATCAGGGTCAAAAAGGGATGAACTAAATAAAAAAAACAGGTTGATTTTCATTTTCTTTTTGTAAAAACAAAAAACAAAATCACTAGAAGAAAGAAACAAAAAAACGCCCCGTTTTTTTCATATTCTGCGACCGGAAGTTACCACTTACAAAGCAAGAGCGCGTATGAGGATGGTGCTGTGTATGAGAGAAAAATAAAAGCACGGTGCTGCTGTGTAACTGAAGGTGATGGACATGAGTCAGTACGTAGTTTTTGGAAAGAATAAAAGAGTGTGTCTCAGGGAAGAAGACATGACTGCAGAATAACTAACTTCGGTAAAGTTGGAAAGATATTGACAGATTTGAACTTCCTGGATCAATAACTCATAAACGAAACGTCGTTAAAACACAAACAACGTCTCTTTCTAACCGTAGTAAGATAGACAACGAGCTACAACCTCATTTAAATCCTAACGAGCCTTTAGTCCTCCGAGCTGGCCATATTACATTGGTCTCTATGTGCAGCTGGCTGTGAGACGAGTGGTCAGGGACCGTCTACAAAGTGCAACGCCGAAAATATAATATAATATAATAATAATAAACTTTATTTGTATAGCACCTTTCCAAACATAGTTAGAAAGTGCTTTAAATTAGTTAAAATAGTGCAAACATCAAGATAAAAACAACACAGAATAAAAACATAAAAACATAGGTCAAAATAAAATGTTGAACATAAGACTTTTTTTTACAAAAAGTCAACAATAATGACATTTAAAACAAGGGATTGCTATAAAAAGGCCTTTCTGTAAAGGTAGGTTTTGAGGCGTGATTTAAAAGAAGAAACAGAGTTTGCTAGCCTGAGTTCCTCCGGAAGGGAGTTCCACAGCTGTGGGGCTCTAACAGAGAACGTCCGGTCTCCCGTTGTAACAAGACGGGCTGTGGTGACAGTGAGGGGGGTCTTACCTGAGGAGCGCAGGCAGCGCCTCGGTTCGTAGGGCTCGAGTAATTCTAAGATGTAGTTAGGGGCAAAGACGTGAAGGGCTTCAAAAGTAATTAGTAAAATTTTTAAATCAATACGATACCTGACTGGGAGCCAGTGAAGTGTTGCAAGGATAGGTGTGATATGGTCTTGTCTCTTAGAGTTTGTTAGTAGTCTGGCTGCCGCATTTTGAACTAGTTGGAGACGGGATATGGCTTTTTGACTGAGCCCAGGGAGTAATGAAATGTTTGATTTTAGAGATGTTCCTTAGCTGGAGAAAACATGACTGAATTACTTTGGTAATCTGTGCATCAAAGCTGAGCTCAGAGTCAAAGACCACACCCAGGTTGTGGGCGGACTGCGTGATGTTAGGCGACAGGTTGCCAAGAGTCTTTGCTAATTCATTAGTCCGGTTTGGGGGTCCAAATAGAAGCACTTCAGATTTTGAGTCATTTAGCTGAAGGAAATTTTGTGACATCCAGCATTTTATATCTGAGAGACAGTCCATTATATTAGAGAGTTTGTCTGTGTTTGCTACCAGTCAGCGGGACATAACGTTGAGTGTCATCTGCGTAACAGTGGAAACTAATATTGAAAAGAGATGCTATACAAAATATTCAATAACTTCACTGTTATACAGTGTAGTACCATCAAAATTACTTCACACAACAATGGTCTCCTCATAGTTACACTTAGTTTGGACAAATATGCTTTTGTATTATTTTGATGAAAAAATCATTAAAACAGTACAATACATTATCTTAATCCGAATTTGCCAGTCTCTGCTTTGCCCATGCCTGGAGAAATAACAATAAGGATTGTGTACCTTTGTGTCTTTTGCGAGCTAGATTATAGAGAGCATTGTGAATATATTCAAATAAGCTACAGTAGCCTTCTATCATCCTTTCTATGTCTCTGGCTCCAACTGGACTCCAGTCTGGAGCATGGGAGCCTGAAATAGGCTACTGGTCCGATGGTACACTCTACTGGGTGAAAACGGAACTACAACTACTCGGCTACAGCTTTCCTAGAGGAGTGCAAGGGATCAGGTGGAAGTGCCAGGTGTGTTGAAAGGAGGAGCCACATAGTGCTTCGCACCTGTCGACATTAAAGAAACAGCACATAGTGAGGGTATGAGAGAGAAAAGTGTTAATTACGGGAGAGTTCTGTAAAACATCTGTAGAGACACTCTCTGTAATTTATCACACACTTTTGGGATAAAAAAACATCCTCCCTGCCGTGCGCATGCATGTGCAGCGTGTGCGGCCGCATTCTGCGCTGCTTAGATCATGCCGGGTCCAACAAAAAAACATTTCTTTAAATGTCTTTGTTGCACTATCTTTCTTATTATGCAATGTAGCTGAGTCATTGAAAAACTGTCCTTTACAAGAAAAAAAACGCAAAACTCTCAGTTTCCAGGTTATTGGTAATTAGACTCCGCCAGTGTCCTTACTGGAGAGTAGCAAAGTGAAATCCTCCTTCCAATATCCACATAATTAGCAACATAAAAGTTCACAACACCGTGTTTGTTCCTTTAATGGTCCACTTTACGTGTCATTATCCATGCGTGTTTATCTCCGTCTTTTCTTCAATATTCGCAGCGATTCATCCTCCATAGCTCGGCTTTTCCAGAGCACAGTTTTTGACAAATGTAGCGTCGTCTGACCAAAAATCTACACTGTGTATGTCCACAAGAAGAAGCAATGAGCTTAACTCAAATTAAACACCTCTCCAAGGTAGGATTTAATTGTTTACTGAAGAAGGAAACAGTACAAAACATATATTTAACTAGGTCAAAAATAATTGTGCTCTGTAGACACCTTTCTGTTAGCTGACTCTGACGTCATTTATATGTCTACAGGAGCACTACTTATACAAGTTAATAACAAAACATATGCAGTTCTTAAATGTGAAAAAACCCATTTACATTCTTCAAAGTAATTTATATTCTTATATTCTTATATGTTTTTTAAGACATGGGTCTTACACCCTATGACATCACAAGTTTGAGACTTCTCTGGTTTCTGGCTTTGAGAGAGAGAGAGAGTAGCTCATGTTGATTGACCTTTCCTAAGCCATGAAAATAACATATTGGAATTCTTGATTTAGGTGGTGTTCCTCTTTAAAGAAACAGGACGGTTGCGGGCAGCTGTGGCTCAGAGTTAGAGCGGGTCGCCCACCAATTGGAAGGTAGGCGGTTTGATCCCCAGCTCCTCCAGTCCACGTGACAGTAGTACATGAAACAGGTAACCTGAAAAAAATCATGTGCCTCTGTGTTCTCCGGTGCTCCTCACGGCATCTGCAAGATTTCGCAGCCAGGTAAAAAAGAAGCAGTAAGAGCTGATCTGGTCTGCTGTCCATCTGCTGTCTATGAGAGCCGGCCGTCAATCACTCGCAAACTCCGACCAAACGGTCAAACTAGGCAGCGCTGATCAAATATGAATCAATATTATGTTACGTTAATGCCTATTTCTCTCCTCAAATGTTTTCAGAATCATCTTGTAGTGCACAGTTTAGCTGTAAAATGAAAAAGTTTTTGACGCCGCCGCCGCCATTGTGAAATCTGGTGAAGGAACGCCAAGTTCGGTCACATGACCGGAGAACAGCCAATAAGAATGCTCTCTCAATGAAATGACCTGTGATTGGTCAAAGTCTCCCGTCACAGGCTAGATGTTCTAAAGCCTGAAAACAGAGTCATGAGGAGGTGCAGAAGTCTAGTTTTCTCTCAGAACACTTGAATTACAATATGCTGAGAGTCCACTAGAAACTTTTATATTATGAAATTATGAAATTATTATTATGACATTTTTGCCCAATGATGCCAAAAATATACTGCCTACTGCCACTTTAACCCAAAGTTGCTCCAATGTGTGAATGAGTATTTCACTGATCCTGATGGGCAGGTTGGCACCTCGTATGGCAGCCTCTGCCATCAGTGTATGAATGTGTGTGTGAATGGGTGAATGCTGTCATGTAGTGTAAAGCTCTTTCAGTGGTCGGAAGACTAGAAAGGAGCTATATAAATGCAAGTCCATTTACCATTTTATTAGTCATAAACAAACAAACTTCCTGCCCAGGAGTATGACCAAGATGGCGCCTGAGTGAACTTCTTTTAAAGAGACTTTAATCCAATTTCTCATTATTGCACCACATCAGTGACAGTTTCAGTAGCAGCTTCAATACAAATATATCTCAACATTGGCCTGCGGGGCTGCACTAACTGACCTCTAATGAATTAGCCCTGGATGTGTTCCTGGTGTCCCCCCATGTTAATCCCCACCCACACACTCACTCCCCTACTGTGTGTGCCTCTGTCAGTCAGCCCATTAGTTCCCATCATGTCACACACAGCCCTTCTGGTGTTAGGCATACACACACACACACACACACACACACACACACACACACGCACACACGCACTCACAGCCGGACAAATCTATAAACATAAAACCCAGGGCTCCATTATTGTCCATGTGTGTGTCTGTGTGTAGATGTGTGTGTGACAGTGTTATGGCTATGCCTAGTGTGTGTGTGTGTCTACCTTTTACCAGGTTTTATGTGTGTTCCCAGACCCGCTGATCAAAAACATGCGACGGTGGACTGGTCGGCCTGGTGGTCTGCCCAGTCCCGGGTGGTCTCAGGATTTATAGCAAGCTGTGTGTGTGTGTGTGTGTGTGTGTGTGTGTGAGTACTGGGGGGTGTTGTTAGTTACCCGTGTTGTTGGATAATTTCTATCTCCTCACAAACAGTCTCATTTCCAGATCGAGTGTGCTGGACGGGTGTCACAGGCCCACTGGTGTTTGCTGAATGATCACGTCTCTTTCCGTTTCAAGTGAAAGCATGAAAATGACTGAATCGCCAGGAGCGGTGTTGTTTCCATGAGATTAAGTCCAGCACTGTTTGCCTTTAGCGAGTAGATCAGTGCTGCACAGGGCTATACCTGGCTTTATTTCATGTGTCTGCCTGAGATCCACATTCAGGAATCCTCTGCTGTTCTCAAATCCAGGATAAAGACCAGTGCCATCAGCACCCTCTGGCTCTGGAAACAGTCAGTAGTCAGTAGGCTTACCTATTTTATTTCTACTGCATTATCTGTATTTTTCTTTATGTTTGTCATTATCTGCTTTATAAATTGACCTCAGTTGTGTGTTATTCCTGCAGTTTGTGGATTAAAATTACAAAAACATTACTACATATATAAATTAATGCGTCTCATGTGAGTCACTGAGAGCGGGTCAGATTTTACACTGTGTGTTTAACACCAGTAAGACTTTCCACTACTGAAAATGTTCATCTTAACCACCAGAACCAGTTTTTGAATTTGAATTTTGCTCTATTTGACTTTAATGCAATCAAGATGGTCTTTTGAGATTAAAATTGAATTAAGAAATGAGGTAACATCCAAACAAAGCATTGAGAACTATTTCCTAAAATAATGTATATAAAATATAATTACGCTTGGTCCTTAAAATGTCCAAGACTTCTGCTTAAAATCACGTAAAGTGACTAATGTCCATACATTTACAATGTGGTTGTAATGAATACTCTGTACGCTGGTACACAAAGAAGCAGCAAGTTGTGGGAGTGCACGTTGTAATTCTACATAAAGAAAGGAATTATGGGAGCTGCTGAGCAGCCTTATAAATAAAGGAGTACAATTATATATATTTTAATATTCATATAGACTATTTTATGTTTTTATCTTTAATATTTGGATAAAAAATGCCCTTAATTATAAGCTTGTTCTCAGGATTGACGACGCCACTGACACAAAGTCGTCAGTTAATTCTTCGGGAGGGGAGGCCTCTTGTTTTAGTGCAGTCTCTCACAGAAAATAATGTCCCTACTTTGCATAGAATATGAATAAGTCTACACTATGGTAATGTTGATTGTGCTCTATTTTAGCAATTACAGTAGTATACAAAAAAATCTATGTATTGCATTTTGTCTTTACATTTTGGGACAGCAGAGTAAAAAGACCTAATTTTGTCTGACAAAATTTTTGCCACTGATTAAGAATTTTTTTTTTTAAAAGATTGGATTAAAACAAGTGTGAAATGATTGAAATAGAGCAGATAAAATGTGCTTTCCACTCAGACAAACTCCTGGGTTTGACTTTGAAGGAGGCCGAGAGAGGTAGGGAGAGGGCCACCCAGGATTAAGAGGTGTGAGACCTGCCAACATTGCAACTAATGACCAATAAATTGCCAGCGACTGACCTGCTCACACTGCAGTAAATCAAAGGAGAATGAAAGAAAGACACAGGAGGAGAACAGAGTGACTGTAAGGTGGTAATTAATTCACGTCAAAGATGATTTTAAATTAAGACATACATCTTTACAAAAATCTCCATATGCAATTACGTCAACAAGTGATTTTTGAAGTCTAACCCGGGCAGCGACCACCAGTGCTCAGGTGTCTTAAGCTGCAGGTGCTCCAGCAGATGCTGAATATATCAAAGTCAAAGCAAAAATCCTTCAACTTCTCTTTAATAATACAAAGTGTTTCAGTTGTTTATGTCACTTCTTTGTAGAATCATCTTTCCATTAAGAGCATACACTCACTGGCCACTTTATTAGATACACCGCTACAATCGAATGCTGCCACACCCCATGTATGCCAGGCTGGTATACGAACGCAACACAACCAGGACAAGAAAAGCATAAAGACATCAGACATCAAAACAGCAGTCAACAATGCAATACAATAATGTACAGTCAAAGCATGAGATAAAAGCCAAAAGGTTTGCTATTAGTCAAAATTGCAGGTATGGAGGAATACGTTAATTCTTTAATAGCCGCAAAATGCATCAGGTTAAGAATTCAATATATTCCATTTAACTGAAGCGAAATATTTAAAGACTTTGTTTTTTATTTAAACCTCCAGCACACACTGGTACTGATATCTTGTGAAGCAGTTTGTTTTCCTGTAGATACGTAGACAGTTTTCCTAAAGTGGCTTTATAAATATCAATGCAATTTTTTGCAACTGCCAAAAACAAAGTTTGAAATTCTAAAACACACTTTTTGCAAATAACTACATGTGGTTATCTACGTATTGTTTGCTGCCATTGAAATACCCCAATCATTTAGAAACAATAGAAATATGATGCAGGTTTGCTTTTACGGTGTGCACAAACAATGGAGGCCAATTTTGGAGAGAGAGTTGGAGGACTGTAATGCAATACACTGTATTTTGTTTATATACAGTAACTATGCTCATGTCATCTTCAATTAAAGTTTTTTTTCAATTGCTACCACGCTAAAAGAAACACTCAAAAAGCACAATTATTGAACCTGACACTCAGGAAACAAAACCTCTGCTCAAGTCTCCAAAACTCTAAACACATTTTCTGCTTTGCACATATATTTGCAATTCAACATGGCACTTTTTGCAACACACTGCACACAGTTCTCTACATGAGACACCGAAATCTGACATAAAGTCACTTATTTGTAATTTCAAAACACTGCCAATCAAAATGACCCAAAAATACCTGCACCATCTGGCCAAACATCAAATTGTTTGAATGTCAGCTCATCAATCAGGATGTAAACACTACAAAAAGACCACAGGTGAGTACCTGTTTACAACAACAGTGGAAGCCAACATACAGTAGCAGCGAGATGCCTGTTTTTAAAAACCTGTATTACAGTATTAAAACAAAAAGTAAATCCTGTTTTCTTTTTTGTCTCCACAAATGTTTTTGCTGTGTTTATGTACTATATTCAGTAGGATACAGAATACGTTCTGTTCCGATTTTCAGTGCAAAATGCAACCTTTGGAAATGCATGTATTGAAAGCTTTTTACAATGTGGAGAGAAATAAATATTTTCATCAGTGTGCAGTACAACACACCCTTGTGTGTTGTGTTTGGTCAATATATTCATGTACTTTACACTCTGAAAAAAACTCTTATCCAGACGATATCATTAGAAAAGTATAAAAAGGGTTTCAGATTGAGCAGAGCAGTGTGTAACTGATTCAAACAGAATCAGGTCATATGCAACATGTGTGTGCCATACGGTGACAAATTTCTTTCTTTTTTTTTTACAAATCAATGCATAGTTTTGAAAGTGTTTAATTTTGCAAAAGATCTGAGGTATTCTGCTACTTTTGTTTGTGGTTGTGTCAATTGCGTGTAGTGTTTTGACAAAATGAGCCCTGTTATCAAAGTCATGCTAAGCAATCGTAAAAAAAACTGTAAAGTGTGTGTCTGATGCTGTTATGCGTATACACCGATCAGCCATAACATTATGACCACCTGCCTAATAGTGAGTAGGTCCCCCTTTTGCCGCCAAAACAGCCCTGACCCGTCGAGGCATGGACTCCATTAGACCTCTGAAGGTCTGCTGTGGTATCTGGCACCAAGCCGTCAGTAGCAGATCCTTTAAGTCTTGTTAGTTGTGAGGTGGGGCCTCCGTGGATCGGACTTGTTTGTCCAGCACATCCCACAGATGCTCCATTGGATTTAGATCTGGAGAATTTGGAGGCCGAGTCAACACCTCGAACTCGTTGCCATCCGCATGATGTAAAAGAAAACGTGATTCATCAGACCGGGCCACCTTCTTCCATCGCTCCGTGGTCCACTTCTGATGCTCACGTGCACATTGTAGGTGCTTTTGGCGGCGGACACGGGTCAGCACGGGCACCCTGACCGGTCTGCGGCTACGCAGCCCCATACGCAACAAACTGCGATGCACTGTGTGTTCTGACACCTTTCTGTCGGAACCAGCATTAACTTTTTCAGCAGTTTGAGCTACAGTAGCTCTTCTATTGGATCGGGAAACACGGGCCAGCCTTCGCTCCACATGTGCATCAGTGAGCCTCGGGTCTGACTCCGGTTCACCGGTTTTCCTTCCTTGGACCACTTTTGGTAGGTCCTGACCACTGCAGACCGGGAACATCCCACAAGAGCTGCAGTTCTGGAGATGCTCTGACCCAGTCGTCTAGCCATCACAATTTGGCTCTTATCAAAGTCGCTCACATCCTTGCGCTTGTCCATTTGTTCTGCTTCCAACACATCAACTTCAAGGACTAAATGTTCACTTGCTGTCTAATATATTCCCCCCACTGTCAGGTGCCATTGTAACGGGATAATCCGTGTTATTCACTTCACCTGTCAGTGGTCTTAATGTTATGGCTGATCAGTGTATAAAAATTGAGAATTAACACATCTGTTTGTTTTCCCCATTGCGTTTGTGTTCACAGTCTATATTTACAGCATGCTACAAATGTAAATGCATCTGTTAGAATGCAATTTCTATGTTCCCCCAAGACTTGATTTGAATAATAAAGCCTGAGAAAGTTGATGAATTTACTGCACTTTAATGTCATACACATAGTGTGTCAACACTTTCTCATCCCAACTCATCAGATACTGACGCCCCTCAGCGTCACTTTTCAGTCGCCGTAAACACATGCTTAACAAAATCAATAGGTTTAGCAAAAAAAAACATTTAGTTAGGTGTAGGAGAAAACAACATAGTTGGCTTAAAATGACCACGTTCATACTGTGAAAATGTGACTTGATATTGTTTACACAGGACATGAACGCTAAATTTAGCCGAATGTGAGTTTGGAAAAGGCACCGTCACGTATTTGGGTCGGCAAGTGGGTCAGGGTCACTTTTGAGGATAGCAGTAATGCTTTCACTAAAAGGTATAAAGGAAATTTTAAATCACTTCACATAAAATGTGGAATCTAAAAAGTGTAAAAACACATTACCTTGGTTAAAGGAAGATATTTGGAAATGAATGAAAGAGAGAGATAATGCACAAAAAAAACCGTTAAAAACAGGGCTCAGAAGTGACTGACATATTTTCACATTACTGAGAAATAAAGTGGTAAAACAGATCCGCAAAGCCAAAGCACATTTTTTTATTCAGATGGGGCAAATGGAAATGGAAAGTTGATATAGGAAAACTTAAACAAGCTATTAGGACGAAACAAAGATACAAAACCCAATGACATACAGCTCCAGGTGAATGGTACGCCAACTAACAATTTGGAAATAATTGTCAATAGTTTCAACAATTTCTTCATAAGCTCAGTTGAGGAATTAATAATGCATTTTAAATGTCCAGACACTTCCTTCAACCCTCCTGATGATAGCAAACTGGTGTTTAGCATAGGAGACATATCTGTCTCTGAGGTTTTAAAAATAATTTCTTCTTTGAAAATAGTAGTGTCTGTTAGAGGCACACATTCCTGGAACAAACTGCCAGCACATATCAGGGACTGTGACCACTTCTTAACCTTTAAAAAACCCTCAAACATTGGCTAAAAGCAAACCAGTCATGTACTCATGCATATTATCTGCCCCCCCCCCCCATCCGGGGGCTTCGGGCTCATCTTGCATTTTAACCAGCTTATTGTATGTCGGTCTGTTATTCGTAATGTAACAAATGTGTCCATTTTGTATATAAAACTGTTTGTGAGCTTTTCTGTGTGCTGTCTCGTGGACTGTCCTGTTGTACAATTAGTTAGCCTGCCTTATAGGACTACAGATGACATTTAGCTATTGTGCTAATTCCAGAATATTTACATTGATGCGTATTGCTGATATGTTGATTAATGTGCACTGTCCTAATTCAATAAATTCAATCCAAAATAAATAAATAAAATAAAGGCCTGGATACAGAAGATGCTTTACATCCTCTTGGAATTTAAAAAAAAAAACTAATTTATGATTGAAAAATAAAAATGGTGCAATGAAATAATTATTAATGATATCTTACAACAGAAAGAGGACGCCTTCAATGCATGAATTGAATACCGTAGTGGTTCATTATTTTACGCTGACTTCTGGCCTCCTTTGGATTCACCAACTACAATGACACATGAATGCAATTTAGCCGACTTATGTCACCTCCCTATTAGCACATAAACACACTCAGTCAACACATCCCAGCTGGACCTGCTGGTCTAATCATCTCTCCATGGCCTCAATAAAAATAACTTCATTTATTTCACACTTTTCACAAAAGGCAACAAATCAAAACAATTCGATTGAATTGAATAAGATAAAAGTTCAATATAAATAGAAAATAATAAAGCAAAACTAACTTCACAATGAAAGCAAACAGAAAACATACAGTAAGTAAAGCTTTTTTATTAAGCACTTTTCAAAATCTGGGTGACTAAGTGCTAAACAATTATTTAGAGATTAATAATATTAATTTAGAGAAAATTATAAATTCACTAGGTGAAAGAAAATAAATTATATTTGAATAAATACAATCACAAGAAGCATGAGCATCAATAAAATGCTGTGAGTCCAGATGATTTGAAACATTCAGTTTACTGACCTGACCCACAGGGGGAGTTTTAAACCGTGAGGAACAACCAATAGACCTTGTTGTGAAGTACTGAGGGGCTTAGCAGACCTGTGTAGGATCAGTAATTCACTGATGCCTGGTGGAGCCATATTGTGGAAGACCTTACAAGTGACAATAAGGAAGTACATAACACGACATAACGAATGCCTTCATATGTGAGTTTCAAGCTGTCATTTTGAAGTTGATACTCATGACAAGCTCAGACAGCAAGTTACAAAACTGCAAGATTTAGGATTGAGAAGTTGTAGGAGGAACTAGTGGACGACGCCAGATGATCTCATGCTGCACTGTGACTCAGAAGGTGAGTATGATGCAGGAGGATCTAAAAACTCAGAGGGAGTCAGTGACGAAAGGATTGATGTAACTGAAATGTGATAATGTCTTTCAAAGTCCAGCAGCAGCAGCAAATAAAGGTTGCAGGTTGTTTTCCAGTGAAGCCAAAGGAAAGGTGAATCAAGCAAGAAAAAAAGCAACCTTTAGAGGGGGGACCTCTCTGTCAGTATCCTCTCCCAAAGTATCCAGGTTTTTCCTCGTCTTCTCAGAGAGCTCGGCTGGGTCAGGAACGCATCATACGGTGTGATATTGGCGATACATATAAACTTAGCTTTTGTATTGACTTGAATTGATATAACTTTTTTTTTTACTTTGGCAATTTGCCTCAGTTGAATTCAAAAAGAGTGTGGGCCCTTTTTCAAATTGAAATAAAAGGAGAGAATCAAAAATGGCAGCTAATTCACAGATGACTTGCTTCCAACATCAGATTGGAGATGTTTATCAGTGCTGTGAAGGCTGAAATGAATGCTACTTAGATTTCTGATTCATTAATTGTACTTACTATTTACTACTTACTATTTTTGGCTTTGTTTTAAGTGTGTGATCCACATAAAAAAAATTACCAATGTTTTGCTCAAATTGTTACAAATCTGCACGTGTGTCATTAGTGTTTTCCTTTTTTTTCAAATTTAAATATCATTATCTCTGAATGTCTATGATGTGGAAAAATGTATAGCTAAATCTGTAAAATGGAAAAATCACAAAAAACATGTAGAAATGAAAACATTATAGACAGAATGTTTTCATTGAAGTTAAAATGTATATGAAACATAATGATTATATGCAAAATATTGATGAAGTGCACAATTTTCTTACAGTGTACATTTTGGCAAGCACTGTGTTGTACCTTTATACAGTGTATTGGTTGTACATTTAATTTGACTTTATTGATTTGCACTGAAACATCTCATAGTAGAAACACAATGATCCCACAGAGTCATCACACTGCTTTTTCATAAATTGGTTGTGCACTTCTATACACTTCTTAGTGGTAGTGCTGGATAAACTTGTATTAATCTTATTAAAAATACAGGTTGTAAAATATTTGTGAGACTGACTATACAACTTACATTTATTTCAATTCAGAGATCCTATTTCATCCACAGGACAGTTAGAGAGAAGTACTGATATATTAGTAGGACGGATCCTGTTTATGGTTTGGAAGGAGAAATTGGTCATCGTACAACTGTCTGACCCCGCTGACCTGTGCAGTTAGAAAAAAAAAATGTCGCAGGCATTTAAGCGGTCTCTTGTGTTCCAGTCCATGACCCAAAATGATTGAATGGAATTCTTCCCAGTGGAAGCCAGGCTCATTAACACATGTTGGCTCATGCGACTGCAATGTTGTAAGCTTAAACATATGGTTCTAAAACCGTGCAGGCAAAAATGTAAGTCACACACAGTTTGTACAAAATAAGAATAAGTTTTAAATTATTGCTGTCTAGTGTTAATTTATATTTCAAGTGATGCTAAAAGATGATGCCATTAGTAATGTCACAGCACTAAATAATACACATAAGTTCCAGTAAACCACAGTTATTTGGGGTTATTTGGGGTAAACAAATTATTGACTTTTGGTTAAAAACATGTGCACGCTGATGTACTGTGTTTGGTGACACGTTTTTGATCAAGAAAAGATCAACAATAATATCACTGTGAGAGAATCTGTGTTAGCTGAGAGTAAAGAGTGGGCTGATGATATATGGACTGAACCAAAACTGTGGACACTGTGGTACGGAGAATTATGTTGTATTTATGTAAGAAGCAAAGATCTTTATGTGCCCAGCTGAGATCTGGCATTTTATCACTTAAACTGTGTGTACTGTATGTCAGTCTGGAGGAAGAAAAGCAAATTAGTTCAACGTGCTGTCTGAATGATGTAGAAAATAATTCAGTTTTATTTTCTAGTGTACTTTTTTTTACTGAGAACTGTGCAATACTTTGTATAGGGAGACTTTAGCCTGTTATTAGGAGCAGGTCTCGGAGAGAAGTAAAAAAAGCCACATGAATATGTTATTCGACAGTATCTGTAACTATTAATAGTATTGTAACTGATTTGTTTTATTTTGGTTTCGTATATTTATTACTCGTGTTATATTTGTTTGATGTTTGCTAAATGACGGTGTCTTGTAATCCTGTGTGAGATGGGCTAAAAGTTTGGTGTGACACAGATTTAAAATCGAACTTATTAATAAAAGCATAAAAGAAATTAAATGGCTAACACGACAGGACAAACGACTGCAAATAGTCAGTGCAAGCAAACAGCTTAAAGGCATTTAGTGTGCAAATACAACGTCTTTCTTTGCTTTTGGCATGCCATTTGTTAGCCATGTTGTCTGTCTGGGGGAGGTGTATGGGTCCAACAAACACAGGACTTTTAACAAGGAGACCGCTGTTTTGTTTTGTAAGTTATGTTAGTGATGTTTGTCACATGTTTTTTAATGACGTTTGTGACGTGTTTTCCATACATATGTTACGTTGTTTCCGCATGTATTTTACTTAGTTTGCTTACTAATTTTAACCCTAACCATGACATTTTCCCTAAACCTAACTAAGTGGTTTTGTTGCCTCAACTTAACTGCAGAGGTAGTTTTGTTGCGTGGCGTACAAATGACACCCGAAAAGGCTAAAATGCGTCCTCAAGACACACAGAATGTCCATGTAATGTCGTGCTATTTATAAGCCTTGCCAGGAGACCGGTTTGAAAAAAAAGTGTGTGCACAGAAATCAACTTCAGACTTAAGACATGTATGTAGATATATGTAGATGGTGGAGTTTATTCTTCATGATGGACAGCCACTGCTTCCAGAGTCTCATGGCTGACACCACCATTGCCCCTTCAATGGCTGCAAAATAAAATCTAGGTAAGTAAGTTATTCTCAATTGAGAACATAATAAAACAAAATTAAATGAATGAAACATAAAGACTCAAATAATTTGTGCTCATTGTGATGGCACTGAACTGGAAAAAGCAGGGTGACCCATGTTGTGTCCCGATCTGTAGGCTGAAGACATGCTGTGCTGTTGATTGCTCTCCACAGGCCCAATTCAAAGAAGGCTCCATATGGTAAGAAACTATAAATTCTCCAGATCAAGTTTTTTTTTCTCTATTCCTGTTTCTTTCTTTTTCTCTTTTCATTTTTTTTTTTTTTTAACCATCTATAAACGGGGAACAATGGGCTGGCTGTCTTTGGTTTGGCCGCTAATGAATCCAATACTTCCCCCTTATGGCACAAGGGCTGATTAGAAGAAGAAAAAACACGTTTTGTCATAGTCTCATTTGATGGAAAGCCCTATCTGTCTGTGGTGTGAGTGGAGTGCATTCCTGTGTGTGTGTGTGTGTGTGTGTGTACGCGTGTATAGTTGCGTCATAGCAGTTATGGGGTGAATAGAGTGACCTGGGGGTTTGTTTCAAAGGCTGCCAAGGGCCCACCCTCTTCTCTGTTTTCCTCCTCTCTCCACCTCTCTTTTCTTCTCCTCCCCTGCTTCTTCATCTTTTCCATTCTCCCCTCAACATAACACTTTTTTTCACATTGAAACCACCATCACATCCTGTTCTAATTGCTGTATGTGCTCCCTATTCACAATAAAATCATCATCTATTTTCACTGTTTTGGCCAATAATGCACAACTGTAGCCACCAAACAATCAGCGGCTTGTTAAGTGTAAAAGGTAGCTTGAAAAGCATTGTCACTAATGTAGTCCATGAAGCATCATCTGCAGCCACAAGTACACTCTCTGTCGCCACTGATGCACTAATGCACTTCTTCATTTAGGGGGTCAGTGGCAGCTTAAGCAGGATTCATATCATTCTTTTTCGGGGTTGAAATTGACCTTCAAAGATAAAAAACATCCAGGTCGCTTGTTAGAAATGGGGCCCCCTGGTGGAGGGGAAACACAGCAGCACAAAATGGTGGGGAGGTGGGAAAGGAAGGAGGAGGAGGAGGGGTGAGTGAGAAAGGGAGGGCTTTGCTGCATGAAGTAATGGCTGCCAGATGTTTTGGTATTATCGCAGAGAAAAATTCTATTCCAGCCGTAGTCATCGATCATGTTCGCCAGTCGACTGCACTTAGAGGCCAGCAGATAGACAGACAGGAGACATGAAGAGAGATTTGTGTGTGTGTGTGTGTGTGTGTCAGTTGAGGTATGTAATTATAAACCTAGATATTGTTATGTGCTGTTGAGTACTTCTTGAGTAGTAATGTCTCGCTGTCTTGAATGCATAACTGTTGTTTGTGAGTTTTTGGAAATGTATAGAATTTTATAGTGCAACATGGAGTCTTAATAAACATTTGAAATTTGCACTTTAATACAATTATGAATTAAAACCCTTATGATATTTCTTCTGATTTACAATCATGGCTTGAAATACAGGGGAGCTTCGAAAAAAAGAGAGATGAAGCTCCCCAGAAAACTTTGTTTGAGAATTTTTTTTAAATATTGTAATTTTTGGTGCCACTGTTTTTTTCTGTATGAATGTATATGTTCTTGTATATTTAGGTTCTTGAAATAAATACTTTCAAAGCACTTTCTGATAATTTGTATCTACTAAACACAATGCTGCCTATTGTGGTCATCCATGCGTGGGGATGCACCCACTGTTTGTTGACAACATTTGGTGGCTGTGGACATGTTCATAATTATCATTGGATGCAGCCTTGGTCTGGTCTGTTAAACACAGTAACACAAACCGCTGCCTGTCCACTGTGCGTTGGCATTTTTTTATTGATTTTCGGCGGAGAGTGATTAAAAAAAATGTTGCAACAGTGAATAATTGTTCTGTTTTTTCGTTGTTGTCCAAGGCTGAATATATTCTGCATGAATTGTATTGCACAATAGATGGGAGCATTCATGTCTGCGTGTGCATGTTGACAGTACCCTCCCAGCCAACCCCCCGAAAAACAGGGCTCCCCTGGAAGCCGTGGTGTAATTCGAACACTGCTTATAATAGACAGTTAGACAGACAATAGTCACAATCAATTCTTTAAAAAAATATAAATGTAATTATGTGTTATTGTGAGTACAAAAAGATTGGATCGGGGATCTTGAAATACATGTATGGCAATATTTGCATGAATCATCAGATAACTTAAACTCACATGTATCAATGTATAAAATGTGGAAGATTTAGAGGTTTGTTGCCTAGATTCATGGCAGTTGTTCTCCATGAGAGGTCCAATAACCTACAGTTTACTTTTAAACTGGATCCCAACTGGAGAATGGTGAAGAATGAACATTGTAATCACCACCATTATCTGTCCACAGTGTGGAAGCTATATGCCATCTTCAGATCAACAACCACTACATGATGCTCCATTGATTGCATTGGTTTTCAACATGAGCAAATTATTCTGATTGAAGCCTGAACCAAATCTTCCTGGCCCTCCCAAGGGGGATACAATGTTTTGTTTCCACTATTGTGATGCAATTGGAGTTATTTAGCTATCTGATACATCATATTTTTTTCTGCATTGTTACTCAATTCGCATGATCAAGAGAAGCAAAGATGAAATTTATTTTATGGTCTCCTGGAGAGGAAGGATTGGTATTTTTGAATGGCAGTCAAGGAATAGCCTTGATGCGTAAGCACTCAGGAAAGATTTACCCTGAAAGGTGACTTATAGGCTTAGAGACTCATGGACCAGCCCCAGGCTACTACTTGCATTACTCAACCAGTCATTCAGTAGGCTGCAGTGACGACACAGTCAATCCTATCGTTGTCATTGATTGACCCAAAGGGGGTGCTGTGTCATATTTACGGTCCATCTTTGTTGTGCTTTCAGGTTAGACTGTTCTATTTAGCATTATATATACTTGCATGGTATGCTATTGAGGATAATGTCACTGTTATTGATTTGCACATCACCATCATCATAGACTTTGGAGGTTCATCACCTCAACTTGAGTTGCGCTGGGATATTCTGAATCACAGCTGAGCTTAGAATCCACTCGAGCAGGAAGCAAGTCACGGAGTTGTTGTGTCCGATACTACGATAATGCTGCAATACTGAGAGTGACATGACCCTAAAATCTCCTTGTGGCTAACAGCAAGCAGAGCAGGCTACTGAGAATGTGGAGTCAAGGCTACAACATCGAGTCCTGGTGGGGGTGGTGACCATGGAAAAAGCAACCCCCCTCAGGACAACAGAACTCAGGAAAAGGGTGTAATGGCCACTGGTCCAAAGCTATGTGAGAGCAGCCTCTGAAGAGAACAGAACCAGCACTGGAGATGAAGAAACAAGGCAACTGGGCATGATGGGATGAAGACGATGATGTGCAAAACCCAAGGCCCCAGGAAGAGCGGCGGTTGTTGATCCCAACTTTCGTAGTGGCCAAACGGCGGTAATGTAACTTCAGTGTCTGTCACGTGATGCCATTGGGCCCAAAAATACTTTTTCCCATAGACTTACATTGGGAAAGAGACGTCTGTAACTCAGAGGACAATTTTTTTTTAGTCCTTATTTAAAAAATTAGGTTTTAAAAGTTGTAAAATGCACTAATAGCTGAATCCAGAGTTATTTCCCTTCCTCCGTTCATGTGAATGAGACCCAGACTGAGGCTGGAGCGCAAGCCGTGACGGTGGCGGGATGTTGGGACCCTGGGACCCTGGGACCCTGGGACCCTGGGACCCTGGGACCCTGGGACCCTGGGACCCTGGGACCCTGGGACCCTGGGACCCTGGGACCCTGGGACCCTGGGACCCTGTGATCGAGTCATGTGACCGAGCGGACGCTACTACGCATGTTCCATATGCCCAAGATCCGGGTACTTTTCCAGATGGAAGTCGAGCCATTTTGTCTTCATGCGCCACTGAGCAACTCTCATAGGAATGAACGGGGCCCCGCCTCCAACGCTGGATCCAGTTCTCTTTATACATCCATGGCAAAACCACACTGCATCATGTTTCTGGTGCTGGCAAAATTGTATTTCCTCCGTAACCTTTAAAGCTAGAGTTGGTAATCTTCTTCAACAACATTTTTGTTATAATTATTGAAATTCTCTTTACATCCCGACGGTGATCAATAATCAAATGCTGCTGTCGCAGGACTGTAATAAGCCCGTCCAATCTTTTTATTCGGCCTGAATGAAATGATTGGACGGGTTACCTGCCTGTCTACCCGAGTGCACTCATTGTGAGTCACAGGAGTCTTCCACAAGCTACTAGTTTGACAGCTGTGAGTACTAACAATAGCCATGTTCTCCTTTCACATTCATTATGATAATTTTGGGGGAGTGTCTTTGGAGGGAGGCCTGAAGGGACGGACTGTCAATGTTGCCGACTTGGCGACTTTCTCTCTATATTCAGGGACCTTTGGAGCTAGTGCTGCTAGCTACTTTCAACGGAAAAGAGTTGGAAACACTTTGTTCAGTTTTTCGGTTGGTTCATTTTTAAAATCTAGCGTACTCTTGCAAGTTTGTCAAGATTACCGACCCTAGCTTTAATATTTTTTACTGCTGAGGCTTGATGGATAATCCATCATGGCCCCTTTGTCAGAAAAGGAATCCAAGGGCCGAGACCACTGTAAAGTCCACCAGCTGTAGGTTAAACCTCAAGAAGTATGATCATTGCCAGGCAACCCAAAACCAAGGACAAGTGACCTGTTGTATTTCATTTTCAGGTACAGCTTTGGCTCTGCTTGTAACAACAGATAATTGTTTAGTGTCTTATAGTAAGATTACGTTTTTTATTTTTAACTGTGGGCCTTAGTTTGTAGTAGAAAATGATCATCATAAATATACTGTAGAATCATTAGCTTCATTGCTCCCTAAAGCTGACTCAGAAACATACAGCTTCCTTCGGTTGGAGTATGTGTGTATTCATGTGCGTGTGTTTGTGTCAGTCATTGTGGGGTCAACTCTGTCTGACGCCACCTCTCTCACTAATTATCTGCTCTCCTGTCTTCACCTGAGGCCAGACTCCGGCCATTACATCTCACGTTAGTCTTTGTCAGGACGAGAAAAATCCTCTCCCATCAACAACATACCGAGTGGGATGCCAGATAAGGCCTTATCAATGGATAACTGAGTGACAGCTCTATCAGATACCGTAGCAATGTGAAGACCGGGAAGCATGTCAATAACTGTTCTTTGGGGTTTGGTTGAATGTGTGTTAGTGTTTCAGGTGTCAACATGTCAAAACTACAATCGGGGAGTTTAAATGTTAATGGGTTTGACCGGTAAATTTGGGATTATTTATTGTCCGCAAACCTCAAAAACTATTCAGACTACAGAATTTAAATTTTGTCAGGTGTGTAGAAACATTTGAAATCATTAAACCATAAGACTCTAACATTCATGACTAAATACACAGCTTCTGTTTGTCACTTGAGCCATTAGCTGTTTTTTGTCATGCAACTTGGCTCAACATTTCTCTTTTGAAATGCATAGTGAATAATTGAGTGCATAATAAACTAATAATTATTCACTCAATAATAATTGAGTAATAAGCAATAGAAGTGCATAAATTAATAGAATTCTTGAATGAAGGAGATATTAAGTTTTATGGTGGGATGATGCTTCCCTGTTTGGGTGTTGCAGTAGTTATAAATTACTCATTATACCGTATATCCAAAGTTCACTTTGTGATAGAGACCATCTCACTTTCCAGTAACCGGGAAAAGGTTTGCAAGAGAAATGGCTTTTGTAGATCACAAAATGTAAATGTACTAAGCATTACTCAAAACAAGAAAATTCCTCAGCATTTCCTTTATCACAGCGACAAATCCACCCTCTGTCCAAAGTAATATGTAACATTCACACAAATACAACCAACACGGCTTACAAAATGAGAGCAATAGCTGCTGAATGTCATACTTGGATTTGTGTGTTGCAAATAGTTCAATACATCAACTCTCCCGAGGTGTAAATTGTCATCCTATCCTTCTCCTTCTTTTTGATGGGAAGAGAGACAGAGATATCACATACCGTACGGAGATACAGAAATTGATCTCTGCTTTCAGCTAGCTGAAAACTGATGACACTTTGGCATGGATGCTCCACAGCATGGTCAGGGCCCCGGACTGAAATCTGATTGGCCCATGAAGTGCCTCTGTTCGCTTCAGAACACTTCATTGGAATTTTGAAAGATACACAAACTTCAGAACTTAACCTCTTAAGCCCTAGGGTGCTGGGAGGTGTGGTTCGCCTGGACAGACATACCCAAAATAAATCAAGAATAGCTCCACAACTACCAGGTCTATATGCATGATCTTGGTCTCTATGGATAGGTAAGACCTCAGAGAATTCATCCCCAGTGTCAATAACATTGTGACTGTTACTATGCCTGAGGAAATTATGATGAACCAAAGGAAAACTTTAAATTTGTATCCTCGTCTAAGATGTTTTCTAGATTAGACAGTGGATAACACTATTATAGCAATGATGCCATACACAGAGATGCCTCTTAATTCATTCAGCAACCCCTTGACTACAACTGTGCCAAAGCAGATATAAATAACACAAAGCACATAGATTCTACAAAGGTTTTAGTCAGGATAGGACCAGGCGGACTCTCCATTTGGAGTGTGCCAAATGGGTTTTCCACCTCTTGAAAGAGAATCTGGCTATAAAATACTCCTGATATCCACCACAGGAGGCTAAGTGCAAACAATGCAGCCTTTGGCCATGATATTTTCCCTGTGAATCATCAGATTATACCATTGTGCACGGTATAAAATCAATAAAAAACAACTAAATTGTATAATTTTGACTCCAAATGGAGTAGTTTTATTATAATAATGAAATATGATCATGTAAATCTTAGATAATAACAAATAAGATCAATAACAATGTAAATAAGATAGCAACAAATAGTCAAAAGTCAAGTATGTACATTCAATATAAAAATGGCCAAAAATATTATAAAGTAAAAATACAATTTGTCGTGTGTTGATTTTGTAACTAAAATATTGAAATCATTGCCAAACAAACATTGTTTGGACAAAATCCACTTGGAGTGTTGTTTTAGTAGCGTTAAGCGCTCGTCTTTTAGAAACTATTTGGTTTGTCGGTTAAATGAAGTTAAGTAGGCTATATTATACTCATATGTAGCCTACAATACAATAAGTGAAATTATTTAATTCAGCTCTCTTACTATAAAGTCAGAGCGCGACACGTCATACTCTGTAAACCATGCCCATCAGAGTGGAAATCAATTTGTGTCACGATAGAGTGCTACAGGAATGAGTCCTAAAACCCAGAAATGAGTTAGCATTTTAGCACTTCTGGTTCCCTTGTCTCAGAGTCAATGTTTTTTTTTAATGGGTTTCTGGTTCGATGCCTGAAATTAGGTCTGTGGTTAACACAAGCTGAAGAGATTTTCACATTTTACCTCAGTAAATATCACACTCTTGAATTTTTAAGCTAAAATGATATGTCTTTAAAAAGGCGGTTACTAACAAGTGGCTAAATGTTTCTACAATATGTCATCATGCCGACACGTCTGCCTTTACAGCCCCATTGTGTATACTCACGCTCATGCTACCCTGATGTAGTTCGTTTATAGCCTAACGTTAGCTTTTTACTTCTGGCGATTGCATTCTTATTTGAAAAATCATAAAAGTGGTGTTCATTTGTGGATATTTTATAGAACAAAAAGTGTAAGTATCGTAAACATTTGTTTGCAACAGAGCTTATTTTCTGCAATAATCCCCAAAAAAGCCAATGGAAAAATACCATTGGCTTTTTGTCAAGCCAATAGTCAGCCTAAAACTGCCATTTGGACAAAATGCTTGCTGCACACGTCAGCATACGGAGTGTTAGAATCTCACAGTTTTCCCATTCAAAGCTCAGTTCTTCGGTTTGTCAGCTTATAAAAACTTTGTTCTGGGTTCTTTACCCTGATGATAGCGCATCCCACCACACAGCAGCTTTTAAGCATTTTTCTGTTGTTTGCTAGCAAACGGAATTGACAAAGAGGCACCTTTACACAAAGTCAATGGAGAACGATGAATTGATTTCCCTTCTGGTGTGGGCGGGACTTAATTGTGCTCTGTCTCTATTATAAAATGGACGGAGAGTTTCGGCTTTCCCAACGCTTGGT
Organism: Sebastes fasciatus; assembly: GCF_043250625.1. Lineage (NCBI taxonomy): Eukaryota > Metazoa > Chordata > Actinopteri > Perciformes > Sebastidae > Sebastes > Sebastes fasciatus. The sequence continues at coordinate 6,950,309 of NC_133797.1, read as the reverse complement.
TTTGTGGTTATTAACATGCATAAAATATCATCGGAATGCAGGAAATTAATTTCAGAGTCAATGAATTTTGCAATTCTTCCTGGAGGTGGAACCCAAGCATAATACTGTTCCCTGCTGTGTAAAGTGTGGCCCCTTTTTGGCCCCTGATCTAGAAAAATCCTAGATCCGCCCCTGCTCCACAAATAAATAAATACACATTACGAATAAATGCGAATAAAATTGAAAAAATACAAACTATCAATTCAAGGTTTTTTTTCTAACCTGAAAAACCTTTTTTGTAATTTTCCCATATTTCCTTGGTTATGATAACGCTATACTCACATCATGACACAGACGCTTCACAGTTGAGTCCAATGGGACAAGCAACACAAGCGCCAGGAGATCCAGACTGGTTTCTTACAAATCCCCCACCTCAACTCAGTTATCTAAATTGCTTATTTCAGTGGGAAAACAAATTAAATGTTGTAATCATTCACTGCATTGAAAAACTGCATGTAGCACAACCATGAGAAATATGGAAGTTCAAAGAAGAACCAATGCTATTAAATGGAGGCTGGGACATGGCCTTGGGCTTTGGGGTATGACACATGTGCGGTGTAACTGGAGTTGCGATGTTGGAGGGTTACAGCAGATGGCCCTAGAAATAAAGGGATGGTGTCTGCTCAGGTGCTCTCTGGGTACGCTCGGCCTGACGGAACTTTTTGGGTACGCTCGAATCGGCTCTAATTGATGGCGATCAATATACAATAGAACGTTTTCAAATAGAAATGGTCTATTATTAAAGGAGTAGTTGAAAATAAGAAAGTTTCTACAGTAGCCCCCCAAGAGGGCAAAACCAGACTCTGTTTTGGGCCGGAGTTGATAACGTTACTCGCTGACGTCGCTGCCGCTCTCTCTCTCTCTCGCATCACCACTCACTTCCCACATACACACACACTCTAAGCACTGGCTCTGCTCCAAATGACCTATGCAACAACCGGCTAATGCCGACAACTGTAGTTCTCCTATGCTTGGCACATAGGAAAAATTTCAGTTGGTTGCAATCTACAACCTCACAGACAGATCCTACACACTGTTCCTTTAAAGGTCATTTCAATAATCGTAATTGTAATTCTCACCCATAAACTAGGGTATGACACCCTCCCTGCGGAAGCCTCAGTGAAATGGAGCAATCATCATCAGGTTCTGTGATCGAGGGCCAGCTATAGTGAGCCTCTCTGCAGACCAGATTTTACAGCGCATGTGTTGTGCCCCCAATGCAATATGAAGCTGTGACATATCCTCTTTTAACTGTTTGTAAGATCTGATGGAGGTTTACATTGAGCAGTTTGAGTTGGGTAATAACTGTAATATTTGACCTTGTGTATTTTTTTGTGATGTTAAAGTACCATCGCCCCTTGTAGTTACCTCATACACTCCATGTAAGGCTGTGTCTAGCAGGGCCTATATACTCTCCATTGCAAACCCAAAGTCAGAAAAAAAAATATTGCCTGCTTAAAGGCCTAATCTGTAATTCAAATGTACACAAGGCACATAAACGGTATATACCTGCTATCACTTTGAAATTGATTGTCAGGTCCTTTAATACAAGGTTTAACCCTAGATAACAACTAAATCTGAGTTATTAATGTTGCTGTTTGTGTACTCCAATAATAGTTGTAGCCTAAAACACCGAAGAAAAACCCTCATTTTCAATTTGTCAATTGACAAAAAGTATTTCTAGTATTATATTAGAAAGTATGTAATTATGTCAAACTCTTAAATTTTACTTGTGAATAACTACTAAAATTTAAATTAGTCAAGAAAGTGGCTTTTAAAAAAAGGAAATCATGAGGAGGCAAAAACAAAATTGTGAAATAAAGTTTATAAGCCTACACCAAAAAAATTAATTATTTGTTTTTTCCCTGTAAAAAGGGAACCCATTTAAGATGTGATGCACACTTTCATCTATTTTGCGTCCCTGTCCACAAAATTCTATAAATCTAGGCTCAGTTTTTGTCATGACATAAAAGTGAGATTTTTAGATGATCTTTTTTTGGTTATTTCTTTTGCCCGAGCCCTACTGCTGACCAACACAAAAAGGCTTTAAGGCTGATGTGTTTTTTTCCCATAAGTACAAATGCTCATCGAAGCTATATGTGGATAATTTTCCTTTTACTTCTGAATCATTCTCAAACCTTAATCAATTTGCGCAGGATAATATACAGTCTGACCAGCTGAAAGTAAGAAATGAGCCCAGTTTGCATCAGTTACCATGTAGTAACCAGGTGGTGGTTTATTAAATTCATGACACTGTTTACATCCCACATAAAGCATTATTTAGACTCCCACCACATCTTCATACCACAACATGGACACTTCGTCATCATGGTGACGCCTTTACATTTACAAACACTAAATTACTCAGAGAAAAGAGAGAGAGAGAGAGACAGAGAGAGAGAGAGAGAGAGAGAGAGAGAGAGAGAGAGAGAGAGAGAGAGAGAGAGAACTTCATATACACCTTGTCGTTTAATCACAGGTCAGTAGATGGACCTAGAGTTGTTTGGGTCCTTCTACCGGCCGCATTGCACATAAATATATTCCGTTAAATAAAGCAGAGAGCACGTCAACACCCCTTTGCGTGTGTGTGTGTAATCGTGTGGGTGGTGTTGGTGGCGAGGGTTGGGTGTTAGAGAGAGAGAGAGAGAGAGGGAGAGAGAGAGAGAGAGAGAGAGAGAGAGAGAGAGAGAGAGAGAGAGAGAGAGAGAGAGAGAGAGAATGGGTCCGCCTTTATCCCCAACTCGTTGTGTTTTTCCCTCGACAGGAAGAAGAGAACACTCCGTTCACAATTTGGCGCTGGTGTGACGCTACTTTGGGCCTTTTACACATCTGGCTGAACACAACCTAAGAGCTTTTATAGACCAGTCTTTAATTCTGAATACATCCCCATCCACCAAATATTTCATTAGAGAACCGGAGAGTTATATCTTAGCAAAGCCCTGAGCAAGGTTGGTTAAATTGGACTAACGGTGCTCACATGTTTTTAACCGGTTCATCCACTTTTAACCCAAACAGCTGCTCTGACGCACGCAGGCTTATATGTGGTCCAAGCCTGTAGACAATGACTGTCATGTATATAAACCTATCCAAAAGTTCCCACTGATGTTGAATTATAGAGAAATGAGAATATTTCTATTTGGTGAATCCGTAGGCTGAATGTTTTTTTTTGCGTAAATGTTTTTTCAATTAAATTTTTTTTAATTTTTTTTAATACCGTTGAATGTGTGATATTGAGTGTTTTTTTTTTTTTCTGGAAGTAGGCTACTATTGAAGGGAACCCCGGGTTCAGGTTGAAACCCTGGCACAGCGCGCTGAAAGATGAGGGAGTTATTTTGTCCAAACTGATGGCCACTTTCTTCGTGTCTCCCCATATAGCGAAGTGAACAGGAGATACAGCGTCCAACCTCTAGTTCCAGAGCGATGATGATGATGATGATGATGATGACTGCATTTACAGTTCATCAGAGCGCGTCATTATTGTCCCATCACTCTCTTGGAGGACAGAGCTGGAGGATGGTATAAAGGGGGCTCTCGCCTGGCAGGATGGAGAGATGGATGGAGGGATTGGTCGCTACTGTTTGAGCTCCAGAGCCCAGACATGTTGAGGCCACCCTGTCCGTCCTTTACTCTTCTTATCGCCCGCTGACGAAGAGGATGACGATGAGGATGTTGATGATGTTGTCTTCGGGATCTCCACCTGCATGCAGATGACACATGACATGTATATTGCAATTTATATTATATATATTGATCCATGTTTAAATCATCTATTGTATAAGATAAAAACATATATGGCAGCCTTTTTGTCACCATGGAAAACTTCTTCTGTCTTTGTCACAGTTGGATTAAGTTCTCGAAAAGGCCGCTTCATATATACATATATTTTACAACACAAACACAATCCCTAAGAATCGATTCATCGTTCCAATAACTGGATATTATATATGTCGACCCGTACAGATATGAGAGTGCACCTATTGGTTTTCATGTCGCACAAGAGTCCATAATGTTTGTCTGTATTTTGTATTTGGGACAATTTGGTTAAGTTTACGCACGTCATGATGTTTCTATAGACAGGCCTATACCCGTAAGACTTATTAACAACACACAGAAGCATAACCTGGAAGACTTGACAAGCTCCACACTTTCACATGTAGCCTATATATGGCCACCTGCCTACTCGGGTGTTCGGGTATAACAGCAATTGATAGAAACTTTTTAAATGAATTAATTTTCTGTTTTATAATAGTAAAATGTTCAAATCTGCTTCTAAGCGTATACATGTGGACGCTTATATCTATAACACATTTCCTGTCAACCAAAAAGTGCAAAAAGTGAAGGATTAAATATTGTAAAGAGCAGGATCAGCTATCTTATAATGTTAGATACATTATCAAATTATTATTATTATTATTATTATTATTATTATTATTGTATCTAAATGTATTATATTATTTTCAGAGCCTGCTTGTTAAGACTTGCGGTTTCCATCTGCCAACAGCTGTTCCTGAAGCCATATTTAGCCTAATCAAAAATAGATTAATATAATATATGGTAGAATATAATTATAGCATTATATATATACGTTTTTATTTAACGATGTGCGCAGTTAAAAATATATTTCCTTTTCCACAAATAGGCTACACGTACAAACGTACGCACAAGGAGAGTGAAATTACATCTCCTCTACCTCTTAACTGACTAACGTTGTCCATATAATAATAATAATAACAACAACAACAATAATAATAATAATAATAATAATAATAATAATAATAATAACAATAATAATAATAATAATAATAATAATAATAATAATAATAATAATAATAATAATATTAATAATCGGACTCCCTGATTGAAGTTAATTTGAATAGTGGACTGAGCAACAAGGCTTAAAACGATGAGGCAATCCCAATATGCCATGGTAACGTCAGTATAAGGACCACATACAGGCCGAGTTGGGAAATAGTTAATTTAGGAATATTTTTTAAATATTTAAAAATGGAGTGTGGCGAGTTGTTACTTTGACATTGTGCAACCTGAGAGAAGAAGATCCAGTGAACATCATGAATGGACTTTGTGACTTTGTCACTGCAGTGACACCTGCTGCTGGATGTAGTCATCCTTATTCATCCTTATTCAGGGATCTCCAGGATGTGCACCCGCTCCGACTCATCATTTTTGTCTATATACTTCGGACGTCATAAAAAGATGTGACAACGTAATGTCTCCTTGGTCTCAGTGAATATAGCCCCCCCACCACCACTGTGCAGCGGTAAACCTCTGTTCAGTCCGGCAAAACACACTATAATCCAGCATCCAGTCCAGTCCTCCATTTAAACCTGAGCGCGACTTTGAAGTCTAGTGGCATGTGAGGAGGCCTCTTTCATTCTGCAGAGTGAGGTATAACATATCAAACACACCATCATCTCATAAAACATGAGCCAGATCACATGCTACACATGGAAACGCATCAATCTGAAAAATGTTGTTCCATTGTACTTATTCTCGATACATTTAAATGTTTTTTAAAATGTAGGTTTCTCTTACCGTACGTAAAGTAGCGTAATAAATTTGAATATTTTGCTTTTTTTTTTCATTTGTCACTGAGCAACAATTTTAACTTTTAAGGGGTCCTGATATTTGCAATTTACATGCAAGAAATGACAAAAAAATAAAAAAATAAAAAAGATGAATGGCAGAGAGCTCAGCGGTTCAAGTTCTCTCAGAAATTTGCGTTTAATAACAGTTTGCGTCAAACGGCATTTGAATACAGGGTTTAGCTCTCCATGTGAGGAAAAAAGGGGACGCAAAAATATATCGACCTGACTGGCAAACATATACTTTTTCGGTCCAGGTGCGATAATGAAGCTATAAGGTCCAACAAACAGGAGGAGGCTGTGCGTAAAGATATACAACTCTACAGCAAACATCCAAACAAGTTCATCTCCATTCTTCTTATTGTCGTGTTCTTTTATTTCATCGTCTTTTGGCCGCAGCATGCGTCATCGGCCCTAACAGCACGATCTGTTCTTTTCTCAGAATAAAAAGTATAAAGTACTAAAATACTTTTTTTGTTTTTAAATGTGCTTTATAAATAAATTTGGATTGGATTGGATTGGAAAGGGGATATAATATGTCAAATGTTGAAACAACAAAAAGGGGCAGTAACAACAACAACAATAAAAATTAAAATAAAAATGGATAAAATACTAACTGGATCTGTGAATAAGGAATTATGATTTGATACTAGCATTACTTTGTTATTATTCCAGTCATGTCACCATTATGAATTAGCCATTTATAATGTCATTATGAGAACAGATCATTTTTTCCAAGTCATATTATCATTTGATAAACATCTAAAATGTGGATCTAATTTAATAAAGTCAGACACATTTTTACAGCCTGTACTATATGAATAAATATCATGTACTCTCACAATGTGCTTTTAATATAGTATATAATGCCTCACTACTTCAACTAACACCACAGGCCTGCTAAATACGTCAACAGGCTAACAGCCAGTATGATGTTTATATTAACCCAATAGGGCTTTTTGACAGTGTTCTATTATTTATGCACACTTAATTGAAGGATTTTTGAAGGTTGTTGCAAAAATACACCAGAGTGGAGACACCAGTCTCCAGTCCCAGTCACTTGTGGAGTCCAGGCTCTATTAGTCTGCAGGCTACATATCACTAAAAGTGATACATATCACTGTCTTTCCAGTCAGGCTGCTGAAAGCAGCACTAAAATTACAGCTCTCTATATCCTGCACATTTACACTATATCACCTGCAGTACCAAAAATGCCACCAAGCTGGACACAGAGAAATCAAGAAAAACAGTTTGTTTTTCTGAAAAATTGCAACAAAATGCTGCGAATGTGTGCCCTAATTCAGTCAGCAGGTCTGCCACCAAAGGCTAATGATTTTATAATGTTACAAGTCTAAATCTTTCTAACCAAAACAAATTCAGATAATGATCTAAATTGACATTTGCAATCAGTTTGCTGCATGCACTGTGAACTTCAAACCATGCACATTATATTTCATTTGAAACATGAGATAGCCTAAAATAAATAAAAACTTTGTCTTTGTTAAAACCCAACAGCATCCTCTCCCCGCCTCTATGAAGTCCATTTTGCCCAAACTGGATCATGGGATCATTCCATTGTAGTACAACAACATCCACACTGAACCAGCCTGAAATAAGCCATACTGTATACATAGCTGTAATCAGTTGCACAAAACATCAAAATCTTATGGATTGCAAACAATCGATATGTCAATTCTCTCTTGCACACACAGAGTGTAAGATAAACTCAGTCCCTGGAATGACTGAGTTTATTACCTCAAGTCCCCTCTTATTTGCAAGCTTAGAGGTCACCCTCTTAAATACACTTTAAATTCACTCATGGGTTAACCACTTAATCATTAATGTAAGAGCAGACTGAGGAGCACAGGCGACATTGAGTGCTTACTTTAGCTACACTGAGGGGTAAAACTCACTAAGTTACTCCTCTGGTAGGCCTACATGTTTCATCCTAATAAAAAGTTAAGGACTTTTTAACACAAATTAAATAATTCTTTATTCAACAGTAGTATACACATATATTTGAAACCAGGACTGGAGTAACATGACAGAGTTGACATGAGTTATTAACAGGACTACATCCTTCTATTAGTGATTGCAGTTTGAAATGTGAGGAAAAATTGCTTTCTGGCTTCAATTATGCACCACACTTCCTATCGGGCAGCACGTTAGGCAACAGACAGGAAATAATTATTCTGTTCGATTCTCTTCTAGTCTAGTCTGACCTGCCCTGTATATAATCAGGTATGTTTGTCTCTACACACATAATGTATCTGATTTTAGCTCTGGGTAAGGTATAAGATGATGGTCTATAGCCATTTATCATGAGATAAATGTAGTGTTAAAAAAACAACAGGCAGCTAGTTTTGTCAAAGCATGCAGAATCAATGCTTAGTTGTGTTTGCATGTAGGAAATAAAAAGACTGTAAAATATGACCTTTAGCCAGTGATCATACAGAGGATATGTAACTCAAATACAAATAAAATTGCAATTTCATACTACTAGCTACTGTGTTTGAAAGAGCCCAGTTCAGATGGATTTAAATCTCTTGGATGTGCCAAACAATAAATCCTTAGCAACTGTGGGACCTTGTAAAGCTGTAGCCTATAGGATATGGGCAGCATATAGAGCTGATGTGGATAATATAGCAGGCTGTAAGAAAGACAGCATCAAAAAGTAGTGCTAATAGCGGCGGGTCCCCATGGCTGAACCTGGCCCCTCCTGGCTCCAAGCTGTCTGAGGATGGCAACCAATTTTCTGGCTCCACTGTTATAGAGACTTTATCATTTGGACTATACCACTATTGTGTAAAATCTTTTTTTTGTTAATATGGTTCAACTGTATATGGGGGATACATTCTTTTTCCTTCAGCAATCAATGGTTAAGGAGTCAAGTGTCAATTATTAAAATGGGTAAACACACTTATATTTGACTGTTTACTCTCTCTTTAGCAGTCACCCCATATGCTTCATTGGCTTTTTCAAATTCCTCCCCCAAATAAATAGGGCTGTGAGATTACCCTCCATTTGGGTACATGTGTTCCTGCACAGGAAAAGCCTGTTGCCATGTTGGTGTTGCTGTTTACTTTTTTCTCTCCTGTGTAGCCTGTTTTTTTTTTAGCTGGCTTTCTACCAGCTCTCTGGCCTTGGTAAAAAATGTAAAACATTGAATGTAGGCCCAATGTCATATTAAGTTTTGGACGTCTAAATGGTCTTTGAATGCGTGCAATGGAGTCTCCATAACGGATGTATATAATTGCATATTATATGTATGATTATAAAATAATCATGTAAAAATAAAAATCTTACAGATCAACAGTTTACTAATTTACATGTCCATATTGTCATGTGCTTTGGCACAAGTGTAAACTAGCCTACTGAGAGTTTATAGATTACATTCATCTTCTTCTCAATGAATCAGAGAAATATTCGTGTCTTGTTATTGAATCTCGGTCAAACTGGAGCCGCCGAGCTCCTGCTAAAACTATATTTATTGTGCCATTTTTGTCATGATGCAGAAATATTTATAACCAGTCTGTCATACACCGACACATCACGGAGGACTTTATCCTGCCACGGACAGCTCTGCCCGGTCGAGTCAACATAACGGGATCCTTTCAGGAATAACCTCGTTTGCACATCGCAAATGTAAAAGCGTGATGACCCACCAGCACCTTTAAAATACGACCGATATATATATATATATAGTCAGTTGACACAGCCTATAATACACAAAGCAGCATATTTTACTAGCCTATAGTAAATTATTTTTGAACAATTTGCTCTTTATATGCACAAAAGAGCAAAATTATAATTTGAATTAGAATCATTTCCATATAGTGGATTATATGTCCTTAAGTGTTCTGTAATCAAATATTTTTTTTTAAATGCTAAATTAAATAAATTAAATGAATGTATTCATAAATTCTGTCCTACTAAAATTGTCTAATTATTATTAGCATTAAACTGTATTTCCTGTCGGACGCTGCCTCTTTTCTGACTACCAGCAGAACTATAATGAAGAGAAAGTATTTTACAGGATGTTCAACTGTGACTTTCAATCGTTAATCTTCGTGAGATAAACCATTGAAAGAAGCCAGGAACAGGTCTAACTCAATTTAATAATAATAGCAACAATGAATCATCTTCCCTCTTCTCCAAAAGACTATGAATTTAGGTCATGACTCATGTATTAGTTTTTCTTTTTATTCATTTCTAAAAAAATAAAAAAAATAAAAATAAAGTGACTACAATTGCCAAAGATCGTAAGTAAGTTTAGACAAGTTAACAATCGTATTATGGTTTATTATCTCTCCATCACATAAAAAGCTAGCAGCCTAATTCACTTTTTTTTTTTTTTCCATTACTGGCCTGTAAAATGAGTCTATACTCCTCAGTAGAGGCCTTTAGCTCCAGACCCAAAGTAGATCCTCAAAAAACTATTAACAGAATATGAATATGTGGAGAGCCTGCTATAGTGTCAGCTGTGGACTATAAATTGCTCCTTTATTATAGTTTAACCCAGAACATATTGTGTTCTATGTCAGCATGGATCATAAAGCTGATATGAGCTATCTGATGGAATTATTAACTCTTCTGTTATTAAAAAAGCACCACCGGTGTTCACATTCATTATAGGTCTCCCAGTATATACAGGCTCTATATATATATTATATATGTAATGTGTCTGTGCTGCTCTTACCGCCTCTCTCTTCCTCCGCTCCTCCCGGGCCTCCGTCTTCTTCAGCTCGGCCTTGAACGCCTGCGTGTCCCCGATCTGTCCGTCCTTGTCCAGGATGTCCATCAGGTAGGAGATGTAGCTGGTGGCCAGCCGCAGCGTCTTGATCTTGGACAGCTTGGTGTCTGCCGGTACGTTGGGGATACACTCCCGGAGCTCCGAGAAGGCCGAGTTGATGCTCTGCGTCCGCCGCCGCTCCTTCCGGTTGGCCGTGGGTCTCCGCTTCACGGGCCGGGGATGTCCGTGCGGGTGCATACCGACCACCGTGGCTCCGTTCACCGAGACGCCGCCGCTGGCACCGGAGCCCGGCACCAGGCCTCCGGGTCCGTAGTGGTGGTGGTGATGATGGGGGTGATGGTGAGAGGCGTCCAGACCACCTCCTCCGGTAGACCCGCTGTTACCATGGTACTCTGGGCTGTAGCCGGGCGCGAGGCTGTACTCGGTGGGAGACATGTCCGCGTGGCTGATCAGCCAACTCGTGAAGTACGGAGGTGCACCCCCGGTGTCCTCGTGACACCGACCGGCCGCCGCGTGCAGGGAGTAGTGGTGGCTGTCGTGATGGTGCATGACCGGGTGGTGAGGGAAGCCCGAGACCAGACTCATAGTGACACACACACACACACACACACACACACACACAACACACACACACACGCGCGCGCTCAGAGGTCCTCTGGATGCTGCAGCAGTGCGCGCGCCTTCACTGCGCTTTAACGCTTGTCCAGAGCAGATGTTTGCATCTGGAGTTATCTACCAGGCAGCAGCTTCCGACACAGAAAACAGCCTCCCGCCTCCCGGTCCGACCCGGGACGATCCGGTATTCCGTGCAACAGCAGGCTGGACCCGGGCTAGTAGTCCTGTGGCCTGTATAGGCCTGCTCGGTTCTGTCCAAAACAACTCCTCCTCCTCCTCCTCTTCCTCCTCCTCTAAGACATTGTTATTCTCCCTCTTCCTCTGGTTATAAAGTCATGCAGCGTTTATATCCCTCCTCTTCTTCCTCTTCTTCTTTTAGAAACTCACTCTCACAGTGTGTAAAGCCTATTCCTCCTTCTTCTTCCTCTGCAGCCTACTTCCTCTCATCCTTCCCAGTTAGCAGCTTGTCAGCCTCAGAGCCGTTTGGCAAGGCAGGACCAGTCTGGGCAGCTACTGGGTCACTACTGGCTAGTTGATACTGAGCTATATGGTAAAGCCCAGCTTGTCTGGATGAGAGAGAGAGAGAGAGAGAGAGAGAGAGAACTAGAGAGAGAGAGAGAGAGAGAGAGAGAGAGAGAGAGAGAGAGAGAGTGAGAGAGAGAGAGAGAGAGAGAGAGAGAGTGATTTACTACGTCATCTTCGTACCGGGGAGGAGAAACTGACTTCATATGAACCAACCAGAACCCTCCTCCGTCCTCTCCCCTCCTCTGGCCCCGTCTAAAGGCTCTGTTTACTTCTCTTTAATGTCAATGGGCCTGCTAAGTAGACCTGCTGGCTCTCTCTCTCTCTCTCTCTCTCGCTCTCTCACGCGCGCGCGCGTACGCACGCGGGGGCCACGCGCACATATGCACGGCAACAATTGGCTTTTGTTTGTTAAGTATTTTTTTAAAGGTTTTTTTAACAAAAATATGCTTTCCAGTTTTAAGTTGGATGGTATTATTGATATATTAATGCTTTACAGGCTATCTGGAGAGGCCACAAAACAAAGATGGTGTTTGGAATCATTATTAATTGTGCAGCTGGTGTTTATGTTCATGCATGTTCTCAGTGATTAGCAGATCATATCTGTTGAAGCCGTGCAGACTATGTATAACTATTAAAAAAACGTATATGATTTGAAATTTCTTCAAATACGCAGCAAACGTTTGGGGGTTTGGGGGGGACCTGTTATATGTTTCTGATGGGTCCCATTTGAGTTGTGTGTGTTCCCAGTTTGTCTTATAGCTTGTGCTGGCAGAGCTAATGAATGAATGAACCACTGGTCCACATATTGTCCTATTTCCAGTTGACACGATGTCAAATAGTCACACTGTGAAAGCCACAGATATACAGACAATAGCCATGCAGCCCTGACTTGTGCAATGCATGTCACTTTTCTGGACTTGCATCAATACATTTATTTCGTTGCTATTAAAAAAAAGCAGGGGACCCCCCCCCTCTCTCTCATATTAAACTCTGTTGTTATGTAGACTATTTTGTACATATGTAATTAAATTGTTACCAAATACCTTTTGTAATATTCTTTCAGAGCTTTAATTGGGCCACAGTAAATAATTGTATAGCCTAATCCCCTTTAAAGAAACGCAACTATATATATATATATGTATATATATATGTATATATATATATATATATATATATTTGCGATACATATATATATATATATATATATATATACATATATACACACGGTGTGTGTAGTAGACTAATATACATTTGAATTGGCCTTTGTAGTCCTTAAATAATATATTGCTGCTTCGACTGCAGACGCAACTCAAAATAACAGTAAAGTATTGATACGACAGAGATTGGCTACCTTATAGTTGTTATAATAATTTTAATAATAATGATGATGATAATAATAATAATAATAATAATAATAATAATAATAATAATAATAATAATAGTAATAATAATAATAATAATAATTTAATTTAATAATACATTCTTTTTTTTATTTGCGTCAATCATTAAGATATGTTAAAACACCGTTAATGTATTAATCCGCTCTGTGATAGGCCTATATATTTATTGTCTGGTAGCCTGCAGGCGACATTCCAGACAGGCCTTTATAACAGTGGGTTACAGTTTAGCTCTAGTTTTATCAGAAAACTTCAAATACGAGTTCATGTAGGCCAGAATGAGCAGCCGGTGAAATGTGAGGCTGGTTCCGAGCTGACACTGTGACCGACCTCCTGGACGCTTCTCTCGGCTTCCTGCACAAACAAACGTCCGCTGCATCTCCGGAGCTCTAACACCTTCAATAGCCGCTTAAAAATATATTTTACAACTCGGGATTTTTTTCCTTTTTGTTTTGCCATAAGCTGCGATATAAACGCCCGATGTTATTCTTCACTGTTTTTACTCTATTATGTTCACTTAGTTATGTATAGCTTAAAACATGCAGCGTATAAGAGCTCCATCCAGCACATATTTACTCGAATATGAATGAATATGACATTTCACGCTCAAATACCTGCAGTTCTTTTTCTGTACTTCCACTTTAGATCAGAGAGAGAGATAGAGAGATAGACAGATAAAGACAATAAATCAAATTACATATACATATTGGCATGTGAAAAATAAATAGCCTACATACATAAATACATATACCCTTTGCTGCTCTAAATAAAGCTTTCTAGTTGTTGTAATAATTTAATCCTTGGCTTCCTTAAGCATTTCATGTCATTAGAGGGGAGTCATTATATTGATAACAATTCCAAAAGAGCAAACTGTAGAACTACAATCTCAGCAAATATTCATCACTGTGTATAATTTTTATAATGTTAATTTCTACTAAATCAAATGACAGAATAGTAATAGAAATTGGGTTAGGGACGCCTCTTGCTGGACCTCTAGGTGACCCTTTGAGGGGCCACTGAAAACCATTCAAGGATCTCTGAAGACCTTTGAAAGACCCCTGAAAGCTCAGTCAAGGACCCTCACGGAGACACCTCGAGTGTGTCCAGAGTGACTTAATGCACTTTATGTATGCTTGCATTCTTAATATTAAGCCCTCTAACTTTTTAGTTATCAGCTCCACAGCTCCACTATACACCACTAGCCTATTTAGTTATTTGGACATGAGGTAATGCATTCAGCTGTGGGGTTTGGTTTAGAGACGGTTGTTGTTGTTGTTATGGTTGCTGCTGCAAAAGTGAATCTGGAGCAAGGTCCTGAACACAGCTAGCATGCTTCCCATATGTCAGAATGTCAGAAGCCTGAGCAGAGGAAGCTGTATGTTTCCAGGGAAGGACTTCCCATTCTGGTGTTAACTCCCACTTTTGGGCTCTAAAGATGTCAGCAATAGACATAAAACCCTGGGCAGAGGGAGATTTAGAACCGGGACAGACCAACACAAGTCGGAACAATGCACAGAAAGATAAAATTCTTTGGTTACAGTTGTGGACAGTATGTGGGGGCTTGGGCGATGTGGTGATTTGATACTGGAGTGCAGAGGGTTACTAATCCCAGGCGGGTTGTGGACACACTGAATGTAAAGAACCAGGCGGTAGCCAGATGGCAGCAAGGCTAAATTGACTAAATTATTATGCATGGCTACAATGGGGGCCTGGAAAATACATGACAGTCTCACCATTCAAACTTCACCAGGATGGACAATGTCGTTGCTGTTTTTTTCTGAATGAAAAAAAAATAAATTGGCAAGGCACATCAATAATAAGTGACAAATTGATCAATTGACAGTAAATACACCAATAAAATGATTAAAGCTTATGTTTTTGGTCACTTGGGGGCAGCAGAACAAGCTGTGTGCACACCACTGACATATTATCACCTTATAGAGGCGAACATGTTAGCAAACAGTCGCTTATTTACTAGGGCTGTCAATCCATTAAAATATTGAATCGCGATTAATAGCATGATTGTCCATGATTAATCTCGATTTATCGCAAATTAATCACAAATTTTTTAGGTGTTCAAAATCCTTTAAGGAAGATTTGTCAAGTATTCAATACTCTTATCAACATAGGAGTGGGCAAATATGCCTGCTTTATCCAAATGTATATATATCCTCGCCAAAATCTAGCGCAAGTTTGGAGCGTTAATTAACCTCCTTCCCGACATGCTAATATGACATGGTTGGTACCGAAGGATTCCTTAGGTTTCCATATGATGCCAGTATCATCACTCTAGCGTTAAAACTGAGCCTGCTACACCCTCCGAAAGATCAATTGCGTTAATGCGTTAAAGAAATAAGTGACGGTAAAACGAATTTGCATTAAGGCGTTAATATCGCGTTAACTTTGACAGCCCTATTATTTACACA
>NC_133797.1:6912451-6929951 GCF_043250625.1 Sebastes fasciatus | reverse complement strand
GTTCTAACTTAACTGAGACTAGCTTATCCCTGTTGTTCTGCATCTTCTTCTTACATCTGCAGTGACATAGCTGCGGCCAATAGCAGCACTACATGCAGTAACTAGCTATTTTGAAGCATCTACTCTGAGTTTTTTAGCTCCACCTTTATGTTGTTTTTAGCTTTGTTAGTGATGTGATATAGTCAGAAACAGTCCACAGCTAGCTGAGTCAGTAAAGGGGAGATGATGATGACAGCCATCCAGAACCACATAGGCCCAGTCACCACAGCACAGCTCTCTCTCTCTCTCTCTCTCTCTCTCTCTAGGGGTGTTTTCACTCTTTTTTTTTCATTGCACCGGCCCAATTTTATGTAACGGTCCATCTGGTCCTGGCACTCCTGATTGCCCAACTAGCCCGTTCTCATTTCCAGGGCTTCAAATACCGCCTTGGACCCATCTGCCTCCCCTAACGGCCGCCCCGTGTGTGTCTTTTTGCTCTTTAAACTACGTCACCACACTCCACTTTCTCTGAGTGTTTAATATTGAAGCGGATGGGTTTATATTGTAGTTATTTAAAAGCCTGGTGCATCTCAGACGCTAAAGGGTGCCTTGTGCGTCGGTCCGATCCATCGAGGTGCGTGACAAAGTGTCAGTATTTTACGCCCTGAGAATGAAAAAACAGCAAGACATGTTAATAAGAGCACCTCAAGCCTTTCACCTTCATTTATGAGAATCAAGAAGTATTTGTATTTCTGGTCATTTCACTTTCACAGAAGCTTTACACTATTAGAAGAAAATATGTGATTGCGGAACACAAACAGAAGTAAAGATGAGTCATCTGTAATTTCTGAACCTGAGTCATCACACAGAGTCTGTGTGCTTGTCATCAGACACAGACACAGAATAGTCTTTTTTTTTTTTTTAAGTTTTGCCATCTAGATGATGATTAAACTT
The DNA here is from genome assembly GCF_043250625.1 of Sebastes fasciatus. Taxonomy (NCBI): domain Eukaryota; kingdom Metazoa; phylum Chordata; class Actinopteri; order Perciformes; family Sebastidae; genus Sebastes; species Sebastes fasciatus. The sequence goes on along the minus strand of NC_133797.1, from coordinate 6,929,018 downwards.
TTAAACCTTTGTATAATAAAGTTCGTCCATGAATATGAGATATAAGTTTACAGTTGATTACAATTCCTCCCCGGCATTGAGAAGTTTGGTTTATGGTGTTTTGCCGGTAACACTTGTTGACTTCTTACTTCTTCACAGAGTTTATTGTTTGTATGCCCTCTGGCGTTTCGGAGAATGCTGCAAAGAACAACCCATTGAGAATAAACGCCTTCGTGCGTGCTCATTGTGTGCACGCCAACTGTGGAGGTCCGCGCCATGGTGCCCCGCGTGAGCATAAACAAAGCTTAAAAGATCTATTTTCCAAGTCAGTATTTGCATCCAGCTCTGTCTCTCATTTTCTGTGTTCATGCAACTCTTTCTCTGCCTCCTGCCCCAGCCCGTTTTCTTTTCCTGTTTTCTTATCTTTTTTCCTCTACTGAGGTACACAGACACCACACCCAATGACACACATAGTGTATATGCAAACTGTCTGTAAAGTGTGCTTTTTTCATCTCATTCATTGTTTTAACCAATATCTTTGCCGGAACAAAGAACAAAGGATAGACAACTTTTATTTCTTGTGATTTATTTATTTAGAGAGGGATTTGTATTTCTTTTACCACTGTGCCCCAACAAACTACCAGCTAGTATTGTGAAGAAAAATATACCTTATGTAATGTCTTTGTTGTATTATTACTGCATAAAGTTTTTTCCCGAACTCTCATGTTTTCTCTGTTTGTGATTGAACAAAACAAGTCTGTTTCAAACTGTCACAGGCTGTAATATTGGCTAAGTCTTCACGACATGCTATAGGAATGTTATAGCAACCATCCAAATTTTAAAACGAAATTAATAAGTACCATACTGTATGGTGGACCAGGATGATTGACGACAACTTACCCCAGTTTTACAGTCTTTAAAATGAAGATGGATTTGAGCATGTGATCACTTTGTTTGGATGGTTATTCCCATGTCTGTGCAGGATCATGTTTCGACCAGGAAAGTGACTCAAAACGCTTTCCCCAGGTCTTCTCCGTATGATCAGTGCCATGCCTCCTAGAGACCAAAGGGACCGTTAATCTGAGGGATTAGTGTCTTTGTAAAACTGAGAGCTCAGATTGAAACATAGAGAAGGACTGTGGATGAAACCTGAGAGATATGTAAACAGAGATGGGACACTCATACCGTGTGAGAAAACAACACGATTTATAACCCTTCACAGAGCCAAAAGACAAGAATCACACGTTCTCACATGGCCAAAACAAACATGGCTAAACAGGGTTTAGGGGCTAAACAGTGGATCAATATACTTTTCACTTTTTAACTTGTTATGAATCAGTCTCAATTTATGACCTACATAAGTAGAATCAGCAATCAGCAAGAAGATTGCCTTTTTCTATATAGTAGATATATCACGCAGGTTCACAGGAAACTCCCTCAGACTCCAGCGTGGCCTCTGGCCTTTGACCTGCAGTCGGAGCTCTGGCAGGAGGTGGAGAGCTCTGCGCCCGGCAGCAGCGGCACCTCCTCCAGCCAGGAGCTGAGCTTCACCTCGCTGCTCCGCCAGGCCCCGCTGGGAGCCCACACCGACTACCATGCTGCTGGAGGTCCAGGCCGTATTGCTGGGCCCGCTGGTGGTAAGGGAGGCACGGGAGAACAAGGACCAGGACTGACTGTCAGACCCTGCTGCGGTAAAATAAGAGGTTTTCTAAAGGGAATCTGGTGCTCGGAAAACACCACTGTTGTCCACAGGGATCGCCAAAATCAACACAAGATGAAAGTTCCTCGTAGTAGATTTAATATACAAGGACTACCGACTGGGTTCTCAAGGGGACCACAAGAATAAACTAATGCAAGAAACAACCATCGCAGCAAAATATTATCTTATTTCTTCTCAAAACATTATTAGTTATGTACTCAATGACATCTGAAAAAAACAAAACCTGATTATTATTAATTTAGGAAAGTTACAGTTAATTTGCATGAAGTGTAAAATGAAAATAGACAGAGCACATGAGGAGATCTGTGTCTGACAGAGTGCCCTTAACCCCCTAATAGTGTGTGATACAGAGACAGTGTGTAGGATTTTGCGGCATCTAGTGATGTGGTTGCAGATTGCAACCATCTGATTACCCTTTCACTCACTCATCCCTTTCCAAGACTGCGGTAATGTGAGCTGCCGAGTGGTAAATTGTGGTAACGCCGTTGGCTTAGCTCAGGAGCCATCCTTACCATAATAACACTCCTTTTAGAGCAACAGAAGTAAGACGGCGGCTGGTGGTAGCACGGATTAACACTCTGCGCTCACGTTACTGCAGTTTCACAAGCATATTGGAGAACTATGGTGGCCTTCAGGTAACGTAAGAACATGAAAGTCTCTCTCTAGAGCCAGTATTTGGTTTGTCCATTCTGGGCTACTGTAGAAACATGGCGGAGCAACATGACATGAAGGGCTCATTCTAAGCTAACAAAAACACAATGATTCTTAGTTTCAGGTGTTCATACACTAATGAAAACATAGTTATGAATATTATATTCCATGTATGCTAATAGATCCCCTGAAATGTCACACATTGTTCCTTTGAATTCAGACCCATTGCAAACATTTGATCTATCTATTCTATTTTATCTATTAAAGACTGCAATTGGGTGCTTGTGACTGGTGTCCCCCAGGACCCCAATACAGTGGTCTTTAAAATTATTGTTTAAAGAGCACCAATTAAAACAGAAAACAATGATATGAAGTCATTGATAGACAAATTCCTGAAAAATTGGAATGATAGAATAAAGCACCTGTGAGACAAAACAACAAGTATACCTCTGGGGTCTGCAGGAACCCCAGTTTGTAGGAAGAGGGTTCAAGGAACAGTCTGACATTTCTGGAAATGGCTGTTTGCCATCAAACCCACAGTCAGATGAGAAGATGAATATGAACCTGAGATCCAAAAACAAAAGTCAGTCAAAAAAATCTGCATTGTGAACGAATAGCCTGGGAATATGTTGGACTCCCCACCTCAATCCCCAAGCCCTTTTATGAGTAACCTGCCACTGCTCATATGACACGTCTGTCTCTGTTTCAGGGGATTGTTTTAGGGGAAATTTCCCTGTTGTGGTCTGGAGTCCCTTTTTAGCCCCAAAGGGCCAACATGTCAGTGTGTTCATCAGGTGGCTGATGGATGGCTGATTATTCTGTACTGACTTTTGGATTAACCTGTTTGAGTCTGGTGTAATTTTAAAGGGATTTAAAAAATACCATTAAAGGATACCATACTAATATGGCAACATAACAACATTGTTGAAGGGGAGCTGACCAGTACAACCATCATCTTTAACTGGTGGTCAATGGAAATCAAATAGTACAATACAAACAGGACAATAGTTGTGCTAAACAACTCCCATTGGCTGACCAGTTCAACCATTGTATTTATTCTTGGTTGCTAGCTATCCAGTGAATCTACGTCTCTATTGACAAATTTTGCTGGAATAGTTTTTCTTTTTCATTCATTAGTGCAATGTGACATATAGTACAAAAAGTGACAGATTAGACAGATATCGATGTGACAAAATGTACCGACAATACACAAAACAATGAGACGTAACAAACAGAGGTTTATGATTTGTTGCTTATGTGAATGGGAGAACGACCTAGTGGCATCTCATATTTGTATGTGTTTCAGTGCACGTATAAAAGGTCTGTTGTGTATTCATGTATGCATACTAAGTGTGACCAGGGGAATGTGTGATTGCAGGTAAATGACCGGCTTGGATGTTTGAATTGAACATTTTAGTCATGAGCTTCAGATGATGCCAGTTATTCCATTTGTTATTATTACCTTAGTGGAATACTATTTAATTGGGGTTTCCCAACAATAACAGTCGAAAACGCCTAAATCACCAGAAAAAACAGCTGTCATTAAGAAAAACCTCAACAACACCATGATTAATGGATCACATCAGCTGTGTGCGTAGGTAATGAGGTGCTCATTAAGAAGTAGTCCAAACTAAGCTTTGAGTTTCCATAATCTGGTCTGGCCTACCTAAAAACAACATATCAGTCAGGCAGTCACGTCGTGTGGGCACCTGAGTTTGAGTTAATTTGATCATTACAGAGCTTTACATCATTAATAAGCTTACTCAGGGTATGCAGAGTATATACGTGTGTGTGTGTGTGTGTGTGTGTGTGTGTGTGTGTGTTCAGAAAATTTCCAAGTTTTATGTGTTGTCCCCTGTTTGCATTATTTGCCTTTGTGCTGCCTTCACCAGTAGCTCACATGTCATCAGTAGGGTTTCTACACACTAACGCTTGTAAATCACCTCACAAACCTGAATCAAACATCCTGCACTCACTTAGTTTGCACTGAAAAGCAGCTCATTGTGAATCTCATCTCTGATCTGTCGTTCTGTCTGTTTTACAAGGTGAAATTGATGACCAGGCTTTAGTGGGTATTTGGCAGGAGGACAGGAAAATTACACACCCAGTATTTGACAGTGTGCTCCTAACATCCTCTGTGGTCATCTGTCCTGATGGCAAAACTCTTGCATAGTTTCCACTCTAATATGAGAGAAGAATAGATAGCTAGTATGTTTCCATTCACCTGTTCTTATATGCACACTTTAAGTTGCGCATGCAAGCACACGTACAAATTATAAACAATGCTTGGCTGACATGGAGAAGTTGGCACATTGATAATTAGGAGATCGACCTAAAGCTGATGTGAAATTGAAAACACTGAATCAAATTTCTTTGTGAGAGGTGCAGGTGTTGCTCGTAGTGCCGAACCGACAGAGAATTATTGTATCGCCCAAGTCTGCAGTTCTCCTCAGCTCTACAGAGCTTTTCAGTGTCTTTCAGCTCATTGTTTTGGTTTTTGGTGGAGCCCAAAACAGAGCTAAACGGAAAGTGAACATTCGACTTATAGGAAGACAGACAGGTTGTTTACTATATCAACTGAACAAGCTGATTATAGGCCAGATGTTCTGTTTTCAGCTTCTTCTGCTGCCCCAAAGTGGCCAGAAATTAAATTAATGCAAATAAAGAAAATAAACATGGCGTATTAGTGTTATACATATGATAACAGTCCTGTTTTGTGTGGTTTTCTTAAGATGTATACTGTATGAACTGGAATTAAAAACTATAAGGAATACAATGAACATTGTATATGTATGTTGCTGTATTGGAATGTGTTTGGAGTCTCTTAACTTTGTTACATAAGGCAGATGCAGAGTTTGGAGGTTTCATAATTTGCATTACAGTAGTTGGTGTGGGATAAACTATGCTGTAGATATCAAAACAGGACTGCACAATTCAGAGTGGGTATATTGTACCATGGCAACTTTCTAGATTGAAATACAATTAATGCTCTTTTAATAGAAATGTTGTGGCACTAAGTCAACGTAGGGATAGATGTTACTTAACTACTCCAACAAGTGAGAGAGGCTTCTGTATGTGAAGTTGTTGTTATCTCCATACTTCATCCCTGGCCTCCCACTATTCATATACATGTGTGTATTCATTTTGAGGGGTAATGTCAGCCATACAGTAATCTTAAAATAATGCATCCTCCATCAAAATAGAGTTGAGTCTGATATAATAATTTAAACTCCAATTTACTAATCTACAGTGGTTTATGTATACTGGCTGCTAAGTACTTTAGTGAAGGAATATTTGTGATCAGCACCACTAATCATTTGTGTGCTTTGTAAATTGTCTATATCCCAAAACAGAATTAAATAAACTGTAGTTATTTGATGTTTTTCATTTTCATGGCGAATGTGCTGGTGTTTGACCTAAAGCTCTATCTAAAACACTTCAACATGTTTATGTTTCACAGCAGATTTTCCAAAGAGAGAGCCAGAAACACTTGTGAACAGAGTGAGGCCACGTTCAGACAGACAACAGCACACTGGAAAAACGTACAGTAGGCCCCTCAGGCTTTTGAAAGGGACCGCTCCATTGACTGAACAGAGGTGCCAACCCAGAGGGATCTGGCAACAAAATTCAGGGTTGCCCAGCAAGGAAGTGGAACCATGCAATGTCATCCGATAAGGCGCTGCTTGACCAATCAGAAACATTCATGATGGTTACTTTGTAATGTGAACGCCATATTTCTTTATGACTTTACCTTGGTTAACCTTGTGACTGTTGCGATGAAAGACAAACATGATTGCTGCCATGCTGACTTTACAGAGTAGTCGTTACAACCCAGAGATGGTGTCGGGGTAAGAAAAGCAATATAACAGCCGGTGTTCTCAGGCAATCACTTGTTTTTTTTTATTGCCGTGGATGGAATTAAAGGAAAATAAATGATTCAATAACTTGTGTTTAGCACAACAAAAAGCAAGGGTTTAAAAAGTACAAGAAGAAGAAAACAAAAGCACACACCCTACTCCTGTAAATGACTTAACAAACAGACAAACTAAACACTAAACCCTGCTCAAAAGAAAAAAACACAAAACGAGTGCCTCTTATAGGAGTTAACATGTAATGAGCGAAAATCAACTGGCTCTAGTTAGACCTATACACAATTACATGAGTTAACAAACACACAGTCTTAGCGAGAGGCACATGGGGACAGATCACGTCAAATCATTGCCCGCCATGGCCTAGTCACAGTTCGTTTTTAAATCTTGACAGCGTAGCTCGGGCAGGCTGGTGGTTGGTTAATGAACGGGGACGAGGAAGTCGTGTTGCTCTGGCTCTACCTGCTTGGCGTGGAGAGGAGGTCGTGTTGCTCTGGCTCTACCTGCTTGGGGTGGAGAGGAGGTTGTGTTGCTCTGACTCTATCTGTTTGGTGACGCCGGGAAGCTGCTTGACATTCTCCTGAATCCACCTTCTCACATATGTTCACATTATATGTATTATTTTGTGCCATATGGATTGTGTATGTTGTATTTTCATTAAACAGAGTAGAAGAAGTAGAGGTTGAGAACTGGAAACAAAACAAGTTGGCTTGGCCATCTAACAATCTACGAGAGGAAAATGGAGAGAGGTCTTCAGGAATTTGTTCCAGTTGGGAAAATTTGAATTGTTCTTTCATGTCAGCTAGTATTGGTCATGTTTCATGTTGTCCAGAGATGAAAACAAGCATTCACACGTTATGGGAATATCCAAGAAGACACCAACAGTGGAAACATCTGATCATGTGAGTTAAATGTGTGCTATGTCAGAGTTTATTCAGCAAAGGTGTTTCCATAATCCATTTAGCGCAAAAACTTTTTTTTGATAAAGGCAAAAAAACACCTCAAGCGAGTGAAAAAACTTTTTTCACAATTGAGGGAGTTTTATCCAATTTTGCCAATTTCAACACAGCGTGATCAGAGCTGATAGTGCCATTATGGTATTGGACATATTTACACACACAAATAGACTGCATCTAAATTGTGCCCAACCTGGCTCTCGGTCGGGTCTCTGAGAATCCAGCTGCCGTGCAAGCTAAGGAGTTTGTGTCCTCATTACAAATGGCCATTGATGTTCGCCTTTTTATCACATGTAACCTCAATCATACCGTAACCATATTTTGGGATAGTTGATGAACCACCGTACTGACGCTTTGTCAGACCCACTTTTCGGTCGCAGTAAACACGTGCTTAATGTTGTGAATTAAACAAAAACGCTTAGGAATGGGCAACAAAACCACATGGGTTTAGGAAAAAAAACAACATTGTTGGGTTTAAAATTACTACGTTTGTCCAGTGAAAATGTGAAATGACGTTGTGAACACGGGACACAAACGAATAGCTGATCGTAAAGTGAAAGTGAAACGTAACACACGGGACACAAACAGCGGTCCCCTGGATGAAAGCCTTATGTTTTGGACCCATCCAACACCCTGTGTGTCTCTTTAGCTCTTTTACACAACGTCACAACACTCACTCCCGTTGCACGTTCTCTGTGTGTTTACTGTTGCCGTGGATGGTTTTACATTGTAATTAATGGAAAGACTGGTGTGTTTCATACAGACGCTCAAGGGTGCCTTGTGCGGCTGTACCGAACACTGACGGACTTGACAAAGCGTCTGTATTTGACGCCGTGAGAATGAGAACAGGTTTGTTGACTGCACACCCTGAGTGGCTGAAGTGCTGAATCAGCTGGATGGTGTGAAAACAGTGCACTGCGAGATGGTCATGAAGTTGTCTTGGTTATAGGAGACCCTCATGCCCTGATGCTCCACACACTTGGAAGAAGGGGCTGTGGAGCTATCTCAGCCCGTTGTATTCATGGGCTTGTCTTGATGTTTTTTGAATAGTTGTATAAGTACATCCATTTATATAAACTTATCATTGCTAACTGTTTAGGATTATGTGACTCCTTTTTTTTTTTAATCGGAGTATGTTGGTGTCACTTACATTTACATTACATTGAAACTTGGCCTTGGATACTTGCATTTTATATGATACACACTATAACAATACAGAATCACTATACATTAATAATAACATTAGAGAGATCAAGTGATTATAGATTGAATGAGTCGGCTATTGAAAATCCAGCCGCAGTGCATTCTGAGCTCCTCATCTCCCTCTACTCTTTCTCTGACTGTCTCTCTTTCTCCCTGGTCCCTCTGTTTACATTCTCCTCAAACCGCAGGAAGCCATTTTTAAGGCAGTGCCACAGATAGAGAAGCATATGTGTACGTATGTGTGGGTAGGTGGGTGAGTGATTGTTAGAGATTCTGGCAGAGGGCCGGTTCACCATAAACAAAGTTTTTAAAAAATGGAAATCTCATCCCTCTGCTAAGAGTGGTTGTTGGAAAGGGAGAGAGAGAAAAAGAGAGAGAGAGAGAGAGAGAGAGAGAGAGAAGAGAGTGTTCAGTAGCAAATGTGTAGGAAAAAAAGGAAGTGGAAATGGAGAAAATGGGAAGAAAATAGTTTATTGTACTGAACATTTACATTCATGGATCTAATAAGATTGGGGTGGCTTTTAAGATCAGTAGGCGTTGTTGTTACTAGGTTGAGATGAGGCTGATTTAGACCTTGACAGTAGTACAGAGTCAGACCGATGTGTATTTAGGAATAGGTCAGTTGTAGATTCTAGTCTCTAGTGTTATTTAACAGGTAGAACTAAGCATTTACAGATTCATATATTCACATATTAGCAAGAATAAAATGAAAACTCTCAGAGTTTCCTCTATCATAGATTTTTTTTGTGGAAAGATAATAACTGATCCTGAATGAGCATTATAAACAGGTTTACTGCAGGAAAACAAATACAGAAAATAGTATAATTTGTAGATGTAAGGCCAAACTATGACAGAGGCATGGTTGCTTTTTCTAGCTTTTGGTTTGACTTTAAACCCATCATTATGAGACAGAGGTAGATGTGTTGGGAACACCAGCTCATACACTGCAGACCTGCTGAATGCAAAATAACACCAGCAGGGCTAATTATATCTATTGTAGAAATAACCCAAACCCGAAAGATTATAGGTTTAAGTAAAATTCTGATGAAAACTTTTGCTTTCATCAGCTTGAAATGTGAAAAAAAAGTTTAGACAATCATTCACAAAATTACGAACGAGAAAGATAATCACTGTTTATAATCAGTCCTAATACTAATTTAAAAATAATTTAGCAGTTAATATGCTGTGTTTAAAATCTGTAAAAGTTATGTGGGTATGAAGTGTGAACTTGAAAGCAATAATCCAGCATTATTGCAGCAACAGCAGTGCCAGTTCCTCTTTTTGGTTAAACATTGTAGTTAAATGTAAATATTTCCACACAAATAAAAATAAACTTTTGAGACATAAAGCAATGAAATCAAAACTCTTCAGTAAATTTGTAGTTTTACTTGGATCCTAAAATGTGAACATAATTGAACATCTTGACTGTCAAGGGGAAAGCAGAATGGCAAGACTCCCAAAGCAGGAACAAATAACTTCAACAATTGAAATTTAAAAATAAAATTTTGTTAAAGAAAGAAAAGGTGAAATAATAAAGATGTGAACGAGAGTCTCTAAGTGTCCTTGGAGCAGGACCAATTTTATTTAGTACCGGGTCATGGCTTTACTTAGGCTTAAAGCCAGAAAACGAAGGTTCAACCTTTCCTGTCAAATGTTTGTTTATTGTAAAACCATACCGCTTACATTGCCTGCCTATGGAGAAGAACTGAATAGAGCAGAATAGAATAGATTGATTTCCTTGTGGTTAACACACAGTACAGACACACTGTTTATAATTCTCGTTCCAGCAGCAGTCTTTTCAATAAACAGAATGACACTCTGATTTATTGCTGCAGTCCGCCACAGTTAGTTAACATTGCTCTTCTCTCCCTCTCTGTCTTTGGGAAGCACTGCCTCTATAGCTCGTATACACTTGCACTCGACACAACCAGAGATTTAGTCCCATAAATATTTCAGATTCTCAAATTGGAGGACTGTGAAAAAGTTATATCCTAAACCGGATTTTTCATTTTAAAAATAACCGAAGCACTTTAATATTCAAACAGATAAGGACTACTAACATGGCACCCAGAATGCACTGTGGCAATATTCTGACAATAGGTCTAAATGTTTCTCCTGACTGGGGTATGCATTCACTCTAATATAAGGGGGCTTATTGGCATGGGTAACATACATTTACATTACTAAGCACCTGTGAATTAAAACCAAAAAGATGGTCCTCTCTCTAGGTTCCATGGTGGAGAGGAGGTCGTGTTGCTCTGGCTCTAGCTCTATCTATTCGGCGTGGAGAGGTGGTCGTGTTGCTCGGGCTCTATCTATCCGGTGTGGAGAGGAGGTTGTGTTGCTCTATCTCTATCTATCTGGTTTGGAGAGGAGGTCGTGTTGCTCGGGCTCTATCTGGTTGCCGTGGAGAGGAGGTCGTGTTGCTCTGGCTCTACCTGTTTGGCGTGGAGAGGAGGTCGTGTTGCTCTGGCTCTACCTGTTTGCCGTCGAGAGGAGGTCGTGCTGCTCTGGCTCTATCTGTTTGGCGATGCCGGGAAGCTGCTTGACATCCTCCTGGATCCACCTTCTCACATATTTTCACATTATATGTATTATTTTTTGTCATATGGATTATCTACATTGTAAGTTGTTACTCTGTACACACATCATCTATTGCACGTCTGTCTATCCTGGAAGGGGGATCCCTCCTCTGTTGCTCTTCCTGAGGTTTCTTCCATTTTTTTCCCCTGTTTTTTTTTGGTTAAGTTTTTCCTTATCTGATGAGAGGGTCATACTGTAAAGGACAGGCAAATTTGTGATTTGTGATTTTGGACTATACAAATCAAATTGACTTGACTTGACTTGAATATCATGATCACACTTCTATTTAATTGATTATAAAATGGTTATACAACCATATCGTTAGTTTTATGAGAACAAGTGGAGCCTTATAAATAATAGTCTCTATGGGATTCCCCACTCGTCAATACAGAGCATTGTGCTGAGGTTTTCATGCACTGCTGTGTAAAAACTAAATTATATAGCTCTGTGAATATCGTTTTCATACTATATGAGACTGAATGGTAGCCCATGGTTCTTTCCTATAAGCTGTCTGGGACAATATAAACAAGTTCTTTCAGTAAATAAAGTATACATCTGCCTGCACTGTATAAGCACTGTCCTGTATGTCTCTATACTTGCCTGTCTCTATATCCTTCCCTGCTTTCTTTCTTTCTTTCTTTCTTTGACTTTCTATGTCTCTCCCTTGGTGGTCCCATCTACTGAGTCATGTTTCATGTTTGATGTCCAGTCATTATCACAATCACATTACCCATTCTATCCTGCTGTATAGGGCTACTGTATGGGGTCTGTGTGTGTTGCACTGTCTCATCTTAAGGCCAATGCAATTAGCAGTCTGACCTCATGGCACAGGACAGCGCCAGCACTGCTAATGACCTCTAATGACCTCAGAGCCCCATGTATGTGTGTGTATGAGTGTGTGTGGTTTGACCAGTAAAGGCTGCACAGCCTCGTTCAGAATGGTTTTCTCTCAGCGTTGGGAAGGCCACCGTGCTTTGATATCCAGTGACAAAGATGAGCAGAAACATAGCAACTGTGTTTACATCCAACAGTCAATTAAATGTGTTTTCATGAGCACTTGTTTTTGTCTGAAATGAATCAATGAATTTGTTATATTGAAATGTAACCCTCACTGAATGAATTTACCCTATCTCTGGGGTTAGCAATCTATGGCAGGCGGGCCGGCATGGGCATGCAAAGCCATCTTCAGTATGATAAAGGAAAGACTACAATACAATACTGTCATGGTAAATGGTAAATGGACTTACATTTATATAGCGCCTTTCTAGTCTCTTGACCACTCAAAGCGCTTTACACTATATGTCAGCATTCACCCATTCACACACACATTCATACACTGATGGCAGAGGTTGCCTTGCAAGGTGCCAACCTGCCCATCAGGATCTAATCTAAATACTCACACCACCAATGGATAGCAATTTGGGGTTAAAGCTGAAGTAGGCGTGATTGGAGCAAGTATGATTTAAAAAAGTAATTTTTATAAAACAGTTGCTATATCCTGACAGTAGTACATGAAACAGGTAACCTGAAAAAAATCATGTGCCTCTGTGTCCTCCAGTGTCCTCCGGTGCTCCTAACAGCATCTGCAAGATTTCACAGACTGGAGAAAAACAAGCAGGAAGAGCTGATCTGAGGTCTGATGTCGATCTGCTGTCTATGAGAGCTGGCTGTCAATCACTCGCAAACTCCGACCAAATGGTCAAACTAGGCAGCGCTGATCAAATATGAATCAATATTCTGTTACGTTAATGCCTATTTCTCTCCTCAAATGTTTTCAGAATCATCTTGTAGTGTACTGTTTAGCTGTAAAATGAGGAAGTTTGTGACGCCACCGCCGCCATTGTGAAATCTGGTGAAGGAACGCCAAGTTCTGGTCACATGACTGGAGCAAAGCCAATAGGAACACTCTCTCTCTGAACTGACCTGTGATTGGTCAAAGTCTCCCGTCACAGGCTAGATTTTTTAAAGCCTGAAAACATAGCCGTGAGGAGGTGCAGAAATGTTTGCCCAATGATGCCAAAAATATACTGCTTACTGCCGCTTTAAGTATCTTGCTCAAGGACACATCGACATGTGGACTGGAGGAGCAGGGGATCGAACCACCGACCTTCTTGTGGCCACACAATATTTGTCAACATTAGCCACCATAAGCTAATGGTCATTACAGACAAAGTGAGACTGTAGCAGTGTATCGAACTAGGCAAGCTTGCTCTTTATGGCGTATGAATTCAACTTTTTTATTTGTACCAGAAAAATGTGTTATACCTTCTTAAAATAGTTACATAGCTGACATAACACTGCTGCACAATAGCCTAATAAAGACATCACACCCACCCAGTTCATGCAGTAAAGAATGTTCCAAGATTTTAAAAAGGCAGTTATGATTTTAATCATGGCTTTTTGTGGAGCGGTGGTTACTGATGTGGACAGAGACGCCTCCACTGAAAACCTTCTTTACATCTGTGTCCTCCATCTACTGTGTGCTAATGCAGGTGGAGCCAACACTGTACATCAAACTGCCACCGTAAAATCATAACATATACTGTGCTGGAGGGATATAAAAGTCACATCAATTCCAATGTGTTGGGGCTCTTGTCACAGATACAGATTTAGGAGCACATAATGTATGGAAGCGAGCCAAATCAGAATTCAAAGTGTGAGATTGTTTTCTGTTCAAATATCCAATTAAAAAAAACAGATCTGAGCCACATATGATGAACAATTTGTCCCACTATTACAGACGTAGGCAAAGTTGTTGGTAACGTTCCGTTAAAGAGAGAAAAACCCACAATGGTCACTGAAATAACTTGAAATTGACAAAAGTAATAATAAATAAAAATTCACTGAAAATTAATTAATGAAAATCAGATATTGATTTTGAATTATGGTTCAACAGAATCATTTAAAAAAACAAACTAATGAAACTGGCCTAGACAAAAATGATGGTAACATTAACTTAATATTTTGTTGCACAACCTTTTGAGGCAATCACTGCAATCAAGTGATTTCTGTAACTCTCAATGAGACTTCTGCACCTGTCGACAGGTATGTTGGCCCACTCCTCGTGAGCAAACTGCTCCAGCTGTCTCAGGTTTGAAGGGTGCCTTCTCCAGACTGCATGTTTCAGCTCCTTCCACAGATGTTCAATAGGATTTAGATCCGGGCTCATAGAAGGCCACTTCAGAACAGTCCAATGTTTAGTTCTTAGCCATTCTTGGGTGTTTTTAGCTGTGTTTTGGGTCATTATCCTGTTTGAGGACCCATGACCTGCAACTGAGACCAAGCTTTCTGACACTGGGCAGCACATTTTGCTCCAGAATGCCTTGATAGTCTTGAGATTTCATTGCACCCTGCACAGATTCAAGACACCCTGTGCCAGATGCAACAAAGCAGCCCCATAACATAACCGAGCCTCCTCCATGTTTCACATTAGGTACAGTGTTCTTTTCTTTGTATGCTTCATTTTTGCGTCTGTGAACATAGAGCTGATGTGACTTGCCAAAAAGCTCCAGTTTTGTCTCATCTGTCCAAAGGACATTCTCCCAGAAGCTTTGTGGCTTGTCAATATGCATTTTGGAAAATTCCAGTCTCGCTTTTTTATGATTTGGTGTCCTCCTCGGTTGTCTTCCATTAAGTCCACTTTGGCTCAAACAGTGACGGATGGTGCGATCTGACACTGATGTACCTTGACCTTGGAGTTCACCTCTAATCTCTTTGGAAGTTGTTCTGGGCTCTTTGGTTACCATTCGTATTATCCGTCTCTTCGATTTGTCATCAATTTTCCTCTTGCGGCCACGTCCAGGGAGGTTGGCTACAGTCCCGTGGACCTTAAACTTCTTAATAATATGTGCAGCTGTAGTCACAGGAACATCAAGCTGCTTGGAGATGGTCTTATAGCCTTTACCTTTAACATGAAGGTTTATAATGTTCTTTCTGATCTCCTGAGACAACTCTCTCCTTAGCTTTCTGTGGTCCATGTTCAGTGTGGTACACACCATGATGCCAAACAGCACAGTGACTACTTTTCACCCTTTAAATAGGCAGACTGACTGATTACAAGTTTGAAGATACCTGTGATGCTAATTACAGGACACCTTAGTTTAATATGTCCCTATGGTCACATTATTTTACATCTTTTCTAGGGGTACCATCACTTTTGTCCAGGCCAGTTTCATTAGTTTGTTTTTTAAAATGATTCTGTTGAACCACAATTCAAAAACAATATCTGATTTTCATTAGTTAATTTTCAGTAAATTTTTATTTATTATTACTTTTGTCAGTTTCAAGTTATTTCAGTGACCATTGTGGGTTTTTCTCTCTTTAACGGAACGTTACCAACAACTTTGCCTACTTCTGTACATGCACTGTGAATGCATGGATGTTCTCTTCTCTGATCTGCTGCTAAACTGTAGTCTGGTGTGTTGTGATAGCAGTATAATGATGCCAGCATGTGGCTACAATCTGATTCAGACGCAAAGGAAATGGAAAGATATACCGCACCGGACAGGCCTACTATTTCTTGTGAGGCGGTTGAAGTGCATTTAACCTCCCTTCTTCATCAACTGGGATTATGCTTCTCCAAAGATACACATAAGCGTCTCTGCGTAAGTTCACAGAGATACTTGTGGGTGACACCGAAGGTCCAGAGGCATGCAGAAGAGCCGAAGCGCACATCTCCCAAATCTCAACTAGGCGTTGTGTAGACTCGCATGTTAAAGCTGATTGGTTGAACCTGCAGACTCTCAGCTCTCTGTGGCAAACAGTTTCCCATCCCTGTTCTAGATAGAGCAAATATAACAAGGTAGCAAGTACATTTAGTTTACAGGCTATGTGGTAACATGAACTCTGCTTTATAACACAACATGATGTGGAGCTGTCATCAGGTGTTATAACTGTGTTTATTTGTCCATTTTAAAGTTAAATACATCAACCTTGTGCACTTTGAGAGAAAAATGAAGAGGCTAGATCTATGAAGAAGTTTGTGCTCTATAGTAAAATCATAAACACATTAGTTGTATATGAATGGTGATGACACAGCAAAAAGTTCCACCCACAAAGTTAACAAGACTGGGTGCATGTTTCCAGACGGGTCAGGTGGGTTGCCGAAAACCCCGCAGAACCCTGATGCACCGAGGACAGTCCACCCCGGTTGACAGTCGCGCCAGGAGCCCTGCCCCCTTCGCATGTCTCCAGGCCATGCCATTTTTTCCTCGCCAAAATTTAGCATAAGTTTGGAGCGTTATTTAGCCTCCGTCTCAACAAGCTATAACATGGTTGGTACCAATGGATTCCTTAGGTTTTTCTAGTTTCATATGATGCCAGTATCTTCACTCTAGCGTTAAAACTAAGCCTGCGACAACCTAAAAATCGCAAGTTGCGTTAATGCGCTATATCGCGTTAACTTGTACTGCCTTAGTAACAATAGTTTTGGCTAATTATGAAACTGTGGCAGGCCTACCTAGACTATGGCGGGCTGAATTTATGATCACTTTGATTTCATTTGAATTAGGCATCAGAGTGGTTCATTGTGATTAGATAAAGGTCCAACATGTTACACCATATAGAAATTATCGCCAATGTTCTATGACCTTAATACCTGGCTTAGA